>NW_027195169.1:0-60000 GCF_038502225.1 Cherax quadricarinatus
AAAGACAGTCCACTAAGAATAGATGTTTCAGATATGACAGGGACTGAAGGCAAGAACATGTCAATGGAAGGAAACAAAATGCCTCAGAGGAAGCAGATGGAGACTCAGTGGGAGGAGGAAAGGGCGAGGTCAGTTTTTGTGTACGGGCTCCAAGAAGCCAAGGGGGCCAACTTTGAAGAAATAAAACAGGAGGAAAAAAAATGATTGAAGACATCATGAAAACAATAGGGGAGGGCAATATGACCCAGGTGACAAATTTTCAGAGAATTGGGTGGTTTGCAAGTGGAAGGATACGGCCTGTCAGAGTAACTTTCAAGGAAGAATCAGTTCGAATCAGGATTCTGCAAGAGAAAGCAAGACTGAGAGACAAAGAGGGGTACCAGAGAGTATTCCTCGACCGCGACAGAACACAAGAAGAAAGGACTACACTGAAAGAGAGGGTACAGAGACGCAAGGAGGAACGAGAAGCAATGAAAATGAGCAGGACCCAGACACAGGAGGAAGGGCAAACACACCCCACAGAATCTCCCACCAAAAGACCCCACCCGCGACATTCCCAACGCAACTGAGCAACCCATACTCCAACCCACTCACTGTTCCCTCTGCCACCAACCCCCTTATCACAAACCTCACCCCAACAGCTGTCCCTTATGGGCATTCTGACCCCACCCCCATCAGCACATACCCCACCTACACCACAGCCCCATATAGGCCCCCACCAAGGCTCTCCCTCCCCCAACCCCAATACACTTGCATGACCACAATGATAGAAAAGAAACTAAAGGTTTGGTACACAAATGCGGATGGAATAATGAATAAACATGAGGAGTGGAATGAAAGAATCAGTGAAAAATCCCCAGACATCATAGCAGTCACAGAAACAAAACTCGCTGAGATAATAACAGACACAATCTTCCCAACAGGATATCAGATCCTGAGGAAAGATAGAAAGAGTAGAGGGGGAGGAGGGGTTGCACTGCTCATAAAACACCAATGGGGATTTGAGGAAATGGAAGGCATGGACATGATTGGAGAAAGAGACTACATTGTAGGTACAATTCAGTCCGGAGAACATAAAGTAGTCATTGGAGTGATGTATAACCCACCACAGAACTGCAGGAGGCCAAGAGAGGAGTACGAAGAAAACAACAGGGTGATGGTGGACACACTGGCTGAGGTGGCAAGAAGAGCTCACTCGAGCAGAGCAAAGTTACTGGTAATGGGCGATTTCAACCACAGGGAGATCGACTGGGAAAACCTGGAGCCACATGGGGGTCCCGAAACATGGAGAGCAAAGATGATGGATGTGGTACTTGAAAACCTCATGCATCAACATGTCAGGGACACAACCAGAGAGAGAGGGGAGGATGAGCCAGCAAGACTGGATCTTGTGTTCACCCTGAGCAGTTCAGACATCGAGGACATCACTTACGAGAGGCCCCTTGGAGCTAGCGATCATGTGGTTCTGAGTTTTGACTATATAGTAGAGTTACAAGTGGAGAAGGGAACAGGAACTGAAGGGGACAGGCCAAACTACAAAAGGGGGGACTACACAGGTATGAGAAACTTCCTGCAGGAGGTTCAGTGGGACAGAGAAATGGTAGGAAAATCAGTAAACGAGATGATGGAATATGTGGCAACAAAGTGCAAGGAGGCAGAGGAAAGTTTTGTTCCCAAGGGAAACAGAAATAATAGGAAGACCAAGACGAGTCCTTGGTTTACCCGAAGGTGTAGGGAGGCAAAAGCTAAGTGCAACAGAGAATGGAAAAGGTACAGGAGGCATAGGACCCAGGAAAACAAGGAGATTAGTAGAAGAGCCAGAAACGAGTATGCACAGATAAGGAGGGAGGCCCAGAGACAGTATGAAAACGACATAGCATCGAAAGTCAAATCTGACCCGAAACTGCTGTATAGCCACATTAGGAAGAAGACAACAGTCAAGGACCAGGTGATAAGGCTGAGGAAAGAAGGTGGGGAACTCACAAGAAACGATCAAGAGGTATGTGAGGAGCTCAACACGAGATTTAAGGAAGTATTTACAGTAGAGACAGGAAGGACTCTGGGGGGACAGACCAGATGGGGACACCAACAAGGAATACACCAACAAGTGTTGGACGACATACATACAGATGAGGAGGAGGTAAAGAAACTGCTAAGGGACATCGATACCTCAAAGGCAATGGGACCGGACAACATCTCTCCATGGGTCCTTAGAGAGGGAGCAGATATGTTGTGTGTACCACTTACCACAATCTTCAACACATCCCTGGAAACTGGGCAACTACCTGAGGTATGGAAGACAGCAAATGTAGTTCCCATTTTCAAAAAAGGAGACAGAAAAGAGGCACTAAACTATAGACCTGTGTCATTGACGTGTATAGTATGCAAAATTATGGAGAAGATTATCAGGAGGAGAGTGGTGGAGCACCTGGAACGGAACAGGAGTATAAATGCCAACCAGCACGGATTCACGGAAGGCAAATCCTGTGTCACAAACCTTCTGGAGTTCTATGATAAAATAACAGAAGTAAGACAAGAGAGAGAGGGGTGGGTTGATTGCATCTTCTTGGACTGCAAGAAGGCCTTTGACACAGTTCCTCACAAGAGATTAGTGCAGAAGCTAGAGCATCAGGCGCATATAACAGGAAGGGCACTGCAATGGATCAGAGAATACCTGACAGGGAGGCAACAACGAGTCATGGTACGTAATGATGTATCACAGTGGGCACCTGTGACGAGCGGGGTCCCACAGGGGTCGGTCTTAGGACCAGTGCTATTTTTGGTATATGTGAACGACATGACGGAAGGGTTAGACTCAGAAGTGTCCCTGTTTGCAGATGATGTGAAGTTAATGAGGAGAATTAAATCTGATGAGGACCAGGCAGGACTTCAAAGAGACCTGGACAGACTGGACACCTGGTCCAGCAAATGGCTTCTCGAATTTAATCCTGCCAAATGCAAAGTCATGAAGATAGGGGAAGGGCACAGAAGACCGCAGACAGAGTATAGGCTAGGTGGACAAAGACTGCAAACCTCACTCAAGGAGAAAGATCTTGGGGTGAGTATAACACCGAGCATGTCTCCGGAAGCACACATCAATCAGATAACTGCTGCAGCATATGGGCGCCTGGCAAACCTGAGAACAGCATTCCGATACCTTAGTAAGGAATCATTCAAGACACTGTACACCGTGTATGTCAGGCCCATACTGGAGTATGCAGCACCTGTTTGGAACCCGCACTTGATAAAGCACGTCAAGAAACTAGAGAAAGTACAAAGGTTTGCAACAAGGTTAGTTCCAGAGCTAAGGGGAATGTCCTATGAAGAAAGATTAAGGGAAATCGGCCTGACGACACTGGAGGACAGGAGGGTCAGGGGAGACATGATAACGACATATAAAATACTGCGTGGAATAGACAAGGTGGACAAGGACAGGATGTTCCAGGGAGGGGACACAGAAACAAGAGGCCACAATTGGAAGTTGAAGACACAAATGAGTCAGAGAGATAGTAGGAAGTATTTCTTCAGTCATAGAGTTGTAAGGCAGTGGAATAGCCTAGGAAATGACGTAGTGGAGGCAGGAACCATACACAGTTTTAAGACGAGGTTTGATAAAGCTCATGGAGCGGGGAGAGAGAGGGCCTAGTAGCAACCGGTGAAGAGGCGGGGCCAGGAGCTAGGACTCGACCCCTGCAACCACAAATAGGTGAGTACAAATAGGTGAGTACACACACACACACACACACACACACACACACACACAGGCTTGGAATACCAACGCTCCGTTAAACATCCGTTTGTCTAGTCAATATTCCCAGCACATTTCGCTTCTCCCCTGGGCAAAACATCGCCTTTAATTTCTTAGTTTTACCTAGCCTCCTTGATCCTAGGTGAACGTTTCTACCTTGTACAAGACACACAGTACGAGTTACGGTACTTGTAAACACGTTTCGCCCATCTCAGGGGCGAAACGTGCTGAGCAAGACGTGGCTGTTGTTAGGGGTTTGGAGAGAGGTCAAAGGTCATGAGGTCACATGTGAGTAGCCAGGAGAGTAAGGTCACAGCTGAGGACAGTATGAGCTGGGAGGTCACAGCTGAGGACAGTATGAGCTGGGAGGTCACAGCTGAGGACAGTATCAGCTGGGAGGTCACAGCTGAGGACAGTATCAGCTGGGAGGTCACAGCTGAGAGCAGTATCACCTGGGAGGTCACAGCTGATGGCAGTATCAGCTGGGAGGTCACAGCTGAGAGCAGTATCAGCTGGGAGGTCACAGCTGAGGACAGTATCAGCTGGGAGGTCACAGCTGAGGACAGTATCAGCTGGGAGGTCACAGCTGAGAGCAGTATCACCTGGGAGGTCACAGCTGAGGGCAGTATCAGCTGGGAGGTCACAGCTGAGAGCAGTATCAGCTGGGAGGTCACAGCTGAGGGCAGTATCAGCTGGGAGGTCACAGCTGAGGGCAGTATCAGCTGGGAGGTCAAAGCTGAGGGCAGTATCAGCTGGGAGGTCACAGCTGAGGACAGTATCAGCTGGGAGGTCACAGCTGAGGGCAGTATCAGCTGGGAGGTCACAGCTGAGGGCAGTATCAGCTGGGAGGTCACAGCTGAGGACAGTATCAGAGGTCACAGCTGAGGACAGTATCAGCTGGTAGGTCACAGCTGAGGACAGTATCAGCTGGGAGGTCACAGCTGAGGACAGTATCAGCTGGGAGGTCACAGCTGAGGACAGTATCAGCTGGGAGGTCACAGCTCAGGACAGTATCAGCTGGAAGGTCACAGTTGAGGACAGTATCAGCTGGGAGGTCACAGCTGAGGACAGTATCAGAGGTCACAGCTGAGGGCAGTGTCAGCTGGGAGGTCACAGCTGAGGGCAGTATCAGCTGGGAGGTCACAGCTGAGGGCAGTATCAGCTGGGAGGTCACAGCTGAGGACAGTATCAGAGGTCACAGCTGAGGGCAGTATCAGAGGTCACAGCTGAGGGCAGTCTGGGAGGTCACAGCTGAGGACAGTAGCAAGGTAGCCTTATAAACAGGCTACAGTGGACCAGTATGGACCGGGAGCAAGCTAGCAACAACAGCCAGTCCTGCTACAGACGCTGTTTCGCCCACTGCTTTAGCAGATACAATTATTGTATTCAGAATGTTGACCTGCCAGTAACTGCTCCTTCAGCAGTTGACTTTAATGTAGTCTGGGTACTGTTGATATTATTGTGTGTACTGGTACTGGTAGTGTCCAGTACACAGTGGTGGTGGAGTGTACAAGGTACCAGTGGTAGTGGTCGATAGGTATACAAGGTACAAGACAAGGTATCAGTGGTAGTGGTGGATAGGTATACAAGGTACCAGACAAGGTACCAGTGGTAGTGGTAGAGAGGTATACAAGGTACTAGTGGTAGTGGTCGATAGGTATACAAGGTACAAGACAAGGTATCAGTGGTAGTGGTGGATAGGTATACAAGGTACCAGACAAGGTATCAGTGGTAGTGGTAGAGAGGTATACAAGGTACCAGACAAGGTACCAGTGGTAGTGGTAGAGAGGTATACAAGGTACTAGTGGTAGTGGTGGATAGGTATACAAGGTACCAGACAAGGTATCAGTGGTAGTGGTGGATAGGTATACAAGGTACCAGACAAGGTATCAGTGGTAGTGGTAGAGAGGTATACAAGGTACCAGACAAGGTATCAGTGGTAGTGGTAGAGAGGTATACAAGGTACCAGTGGTAGTGGTGGATAGGTATACAAGGTACCAGACAAGGTATCAGTGGTAGTGGTAGAGAGGTATACAAGGTAGCAGACAAGGTATCAGTGGTAGTGGTAGAGAGGTATACAAGGTACCAGACAAGGTATCAGTGGTAGTGGTAGAGAGGTATACAAGGTACTAGTGGTAGTGGTGGATAGGTATACAAGGTATCAGTGGTAGTGGTAGAGAGGTATACAAGGTACTAGTGGTAGTGGTGGATAGGTATACAAGGTACCATACAAGGTATCAGTGGTAGTGGTAGAAAGGTATACAAGGTACCAGTGGTAGTGGTGGATAGGTATACAAGGTATCAGTGGTAGTGATAGAGAGGTATACAATGTACCAGACAAGGTATCAGTGGTAGTGGTAGAGAGGTATACAAGGTACTAGTGGTAGTGGTAGAGAGGTATACAAGGTACTAGTGGTAGTGGTAGAGAGGCATACAAGGTACCAGACAAGGTATCAGTGGTAGTGGTAGAGAGGTATACAAGGTACTAGTGGTAGTGGTGGATAGGTATACAAGGTACCAGACAAGGTATCAGTGGTAGTGGTAGAGAGGTATACAAGGTACTAGACAAGGTATCAGTGGTAGTGGTAGAGAGGTATACAAGGTACTAGTGGTAGTGGTGGATAGGTATACAAGGTACCATACAAGGTATCAGTGATAGTGAGGTATACAAGGTACTAGTGGTAGTGGTGGATAGGTATACAAGGTACCACACAAGGTATCAGTGGTAGTGGTAGAGAGGTATACAAGGTACCAGTGGTAGTGGCGGATAGGTATACAAGGTACTAGTGGTAGTGGTGGATAGGTATACAAGGTACCAGACAAGGTATCAGTGGTAGTGGTAGAGAGGTATACAAGGTACCAGTGGTAGTGGTGGATAGGTATACAAGGTACCAGACAAGGTATCAGTGGTAGTGGTAGAGAGGTATACAAGGTATCAGTGGTAGAGAGGTATACAAGGTACCAGTGGTAGTGGTGGGTGGGTATACAAGGTACCAGACAAGGTATCAGTGGTAGTGGTAGAGAGGTATACAAGGTACCAGACAAGGTATCAGTGGTAGTGGTAGAGAGGTATACAAGGTACCAGACAAGGTACCAGTGGTAGTGGTAGAGAGGTATACAAGGTACCAGTGGTAGTGATGGATAGGTATACAAGGTACCAGACAAGGTATCAGTGGTAGTGGTAGAGAGGTATACAAGGTACCAGACAAGGTATCAGTGGTAGTGGTAGAGAGGTATACAAGGTACCAGTGGTAGTGGTGGATAGGTATACAAGGTACCAGACAAGGTATCAGTGGTAGTGGTAGAGAGGTATACAAGGTACCAGACAAGGTATCAGTGGTAGTGGTAGAGAGGTTTACAAGGTACCAGACAAGGTATCAGTTGTAGTGGTAGAGAGGTATACAAGGTACTAGTGGTAGTGGTGGATAGGTATACAAGGTACCATACAAGGTATCAGTGGTAGTGGTAGAGAGGTATACAAGGTACCAGTGGTAGTGGTGGATAGGTATACAAGGTACCAGACAAGGTATCAGTGGTAGTGGTAGAGAGGTATACAAGGTACCAGTGGTAGTGGTGGATAGGTATACAAGGTACCAGACAAGGTATCAGTGGTAGTGGTAGAGAGGTATACAAAGTACCAGACAAGGTATCAGTGGTAGTGGTGGAGAGGTATACAAGGTGGTAGTGGTGGATAGGTATACAAGGTACCAGACAAGGTATCAGTGGTAGTGGTAGAGAGGTATACAAGGTACCACACAAGGTATCAGTGGTAGTGGTAGAGAGGTTTACAAGGTACCAGTGGTAGTGGTGGATAGGTATACAAGGTACCATACAAGGTATCAGTGGTAGTGGTAGAGAGGTATACAAGTTACCAGTGGTAGTGGTAGAGAGGTATACAAGGTACCAGTGGTAGTGATGGATAGGTATACAAGGTATCATACAAGTTACCAGTGGTAGTGGTAGAGAGGTATACAAGTTACCAGTGGTAGTGGTGGATAGGTATACAAGGTACCAGTGGTAGTGGTAGATAGGTATACAAGGTACCAGTGGTAGTGGTGGATAGGTATACAAGGTACCAGTGGTAGTGGTAGATAGGTATACAAGGTACCATACAAGGTGTCAGTGGTAGTGGTAGAGAGGTATACAAGTTACCAGTGGTAGTGGTGGATAGGTATACAAGGTACCAGTGGTAGTGGTAGAGAGGTATACAAGGTACTAGTGGTAGTGGTAGAGAGGTATACAAGGACCAGTGGTAGTGGTGGATAGGTATACAAGGTATCAGTGGTAGTGGTAGAGAGGTATACAAGGTACCAGTGGTAGTGGTAGAGAGGTATACAAGGTACCAGTGCTAGTGGTAGAGATGTATACAAGGTACCAGTGGTAGTGGTAGAGAGGTATGCAAGTTACCAGTGGTAGTGGTAGAGAGTTATACAAGTTACCAGTGGTAGTGGCAGAGAGGTATACAAGGTACCAGTGGTGTTGGAGTGTAGAGTGTTAGACAACAAGACGGTCACACCTGCAGGACGCGACAGTAAACACAGCATTGCATGTGACCAACCAACAGTGAAATAGAGAAGCAACCAGAAGGAAGAGGGTGATTGAGGGAGGAGTAAGACAGGGAGAGGAGGAGGCAGGGAGAGAGTAAGGAAGTGGAGTAAGACAGGGAGAGGAGGAGGCAGGGAGAGAGTAAGGAAGTGGAGTAAGACAGGGAGAGGAGGAGGCAGGGAGAGAGTAAGGAAGTGGAGTAAGACAGGGAGTGGAGGAGGCAGGGAGAGAGTAAGGAAGTGGAGTAAGACAGGGAGAGGAGGAGGCAGGGAGAGAGTAAGGAAGTGGAGTAAGACAGGGAGAGGAGGAGGCAGGGAGAGAGTAAGGAAGTGGAGTAAGACAGGGAGAGGAGGAGGCAGGGAGAGAGTAAGGAAGTGGAGTAAGACAGGGAGAGGAGGAGGCAGGGAGAGAGTAAGGAAGTGGAGTAAGACAGGGAGAGGAGGAGGCAGGGAGAGAGTAAGGAAGTGGAGTAAGACAGGGAGAGGAGGAGACAGGGAGAGAGTAAGGAAGTGGAGTAAGACAGGGAGAGGAGGAGGCAGGGAGAGAGTAAGGAAGTGGAGTAAGACAGGGAGAGGAGGAGGCAGGGAGAGAGTAAGGAAGTGGAGTAAGACAGGGAGAGGAGGAGGCAGGGAGAGAGTAAGGAAGTGGAGTAAGACAGGGAGTGGAGGAGGCAGGGAGAGAGTAAGGAAGTGGAGTAAGACAGGGAGAGAAGGAGGCAGGGAGAGAGTTAGGAAGTGGAGTAAGACAGGGAGAGGAGGAGGCAGGGAGAGAGTAAGGAAGTGGAGTAAGACAGGGAGAGAAGGAGGCAGGGAGAGAGTAAGGAAGTGGAGTAAGACAGGGAGAGGAGGAGGCAGGGAGAGAGTAAGGAAATGGAGTAAGACAGGGAGAGGAGGAGGCAGGGAGAGAGTAAGGAAGTGGAGTAAGACAGGGAGAGGAGGAGGCAGGGAGAGAGTAAGGAAGTGGAGTAAGACAGGGAGAGGAGGAGGCAGGGAGAGAGTAAGGAAGTGGAGTAAGACAGGGAGAGGAGGAGACAGGGAGAGAGTAAGGAAGTGGAGTAAGACAGGGAGAGGAGGAGGCAGGGAGAGAGTAAGGAAGTGGAGTAAGACAGGGAGAGGAGGCAGGGAGAGAGTAAGGAAGTGGAGTAAGACAGGGAGAGGAGGAGACAGGGAGAGAGTAAGGAAGTGGAGTAAGACAGGGAGAGGAGGAGGCAGGGATAGAGTAAGGAAGTGGAGTAAGACAGGGAGAGGAGGAGGCAGGGAGAGAGTAAGGAAGTGGAGTAAGACAGGGAGAGGAGGAGGCAGGGAGAGAGTAAGGAAGTGGAGTAAGACAGGGAGAGGAGGAGGCAAGGAGAGAGTAAGGAAGTGGAGTAAGACAGGGAGAGGAGGAGGCAGGGATAGAGTAAGGAAGTGGAGTAAAACAGGGAGAGGAGGAGACAGGGAGAGAGTAAGGAAGTGGAGTAAGACAGGGAGAGGAGGAGGCAGGGAGAGAGTAAGGAAGTGGAGTAAGACAGTGAGATGAGGAGGCAGGGAGAGAGTAAGGAAGTGGAGTAAGACAGGGAGAGGAGGAGGCAGGGATAGAGTAAGGAAGTGGAGTAAGACAGGGAGAGGAGGAGGCAGGGAGAGAGTAAGGAAGTGGAGTAAGACAGGGAGAGGAGGAGGCAGGGATAGAGTAAGGAAGTGGAGTAAGACAGGGAGAGGAGGAGGCAGGGAGAGAGTAAGGAAGTGGAGTAAGACAGGGAGAGGAGGAGGCAGGGATAGAGTAAGGAAGTGGAGTAAGACAGGGAGAGGAGGAGACAGGGAGAGAGTAAGGAAGTGGAGTAAGACAGGGAGAGGAGGAGGCAGGGAGAGAGTAAGGAAGTGGAGTAAGACAGGGAGAGGAGGAGGCAGGGATAGAGTAAGGAAGTGGAGTAAGACAGGGAGAGGAGGAGACAGGGAGAGAGTAAGGAAGTGGAGTAAGACAGGGAGAGGAGGAGGCAGGGAGAGAGTAAGGAAGTGGAGTAAGACAGTGAGATGAGGAGGCAGGGAGAGAGTAAGGAAGTGGAGTAAGACAGGGAGAGGAGGAGGCAGGGAGAGAGTAAGGAAGTGGAGTAAGACAGGGAGAGGAGGAGGCAGGGAGAGAGTAAGGAAGTGGAGTAAGACAGGGAGAGGAGGAGGCAGGGAGATAGTAAGGAAGTGGAGTAAGACAGGGAGAGGAGGAGGCAGGGAGAGAGTAAGGAAGTGGAGTAAGACAGGGAGAGGAGGAGGCAGGGAGAGAGTAAGGAAGTGGAGTAAGACAGGGAGAGGAGGAGGCAGGGAGAGAGTAAGGAAGTGGAGTAAGACAGGGAGAGGAGGAGGCAGGGAGAGAGTAAGGAAGTGGAGTAAGACAGGGAGAGGAGGAGGCAGGGAGAGAGTAAGGAAGTGGAGTAAGACAGGGAGAGGAGGAGGCAGGGAGAGAGTAAGGAAGTGGAGTAAGACAGGGAGAGGAGGAAGCAGGGAGAGAGTAAGGAAGTGGAGTAAGACAGGGAGAGGAGGAAGCAGGGAGAGAGTAAGGAAGTGGAGTAAGACAGGGAGAGGAGGAGGCAGGGAGAGAGTAAGGAAGTGGAGTAAGACAGGGAGAGGAGGAGGCAGGGAGAGAGTAAGGAAGTGGAGTAAGACAGGGAGAGAGTATGTATCCATATACCCTTTTATCCATGTACCATTGTATCCATTTATCTTAGTGTCACCTGTTTCTCTTGACAGATTCCGTGTGGGTTGTGTCCTTGACTGACAGTACTGGGCGACCTCTGGAGGGACACAGTGTTGGTCCCTTGACTGATGGTGCTAGTGTCAGTCTGGCCTGTCAGGCCAACCATGGTAAGTACCTTGATTGATGGTGCTAGTGTCAGTCTGGCCTGTCAAGCCAACCATGGTAAGTACCTTGACTGATGGTGCTAGTGTCAGTCTGGCCTGTCAGGCCAACCATGGTAAGTACCTTGATTGATGGTGCTAGTGTCAGTCTGGCCTGTCAAGCCAACCATGGTAAGTACCTTGACTGATGGTGCTAGTGTCAGTCTGGCCTGTCAAGCCAACCATGGTAAGTACCTTGACCGATGGTGCTAGTGTCAGTCTGGTCTGTCAGGCCAACCATGGTAAGTACCTTGACTGATGGTGCTAGTGTCAGTCTGGCCTGTCAAGCCAACCATGGTAAGTACCTTGACTGATGGTGCTAGTGTCAGTCTGGCCTGTCAGGCCAACCATGGTAAGTACCTTGATTGATGGTGCTAGTGTCAGTCTGGCCTGTCAAGCCAACCATGGTAAGTACCTTGACTGATGGTGCTAGTGTCAGTCTGGTCTGTCAGGCCAACCATGGTAAGTACCTTGGCTGATGGTGCTAGTGTCAGTCTGGCCTGTCAGGCCAACCATGGTAAGTACCTTGACTCATGGTGCTAGTGTCAGTCTGGCCTGTCAGGCCAACCATGGTAAGTACCTTGGCTGATGGTGCTAGTGTCAGTCTGGCCTGTCAGGCCAACCATGGTAAGTACCTTGACTCATGGTGCTAGTGTCAGTCTGGCCTGTCAGGCCAACCATGGTAAGTACCTTGACTGATGGTGCTAGTGTCAGTCTGACCTGTCAAGCCAACCATAAGTACCTTGACTGATGGTGCTAGTGTCAGTCTGACCTGTCAAGCCAACCACAAGTACCTTGACTGATGGTGCTAGTGTCAGTCTGACCTGTCAAGCCAACCATGGTAAGTACCTTGACTGATGGTGCTAGTGTCAGTCTGACCTGTCAAGCCAACCATGGTAAGTACCTTGACTGATGGTGCTAGTGTCAGTCTGACCTGTCAAGCCAACCATGGTAAGTACCTTGACTGATGGTGCTAGTGTCAGTCTGGCCTGTCAAGCCAACCATGGTAAGTACCTTGACTGATGGTGCTAGTGTCAGTCTGACCTGTCAAGCCAACCATGGTAAGTACCTTGACTGATGGTGCTAGTGTCAGTCTGACCTGTCAAGCCAACCATGGTAAGTACCTTGACTGATGGTGCTAGTGTCAGTCTGGCCTGTCAAGCCAACCATGGTAAGTACCTTGACTGATGGTGCTAGTGTCAGTCTGACCTGTCAAGCCAACCATGGTAAGTACCTTGACTGATGGTGCTAGTGTCAGTCTGACCTGTCAAGCCAACCATGGTAAGTACCTTGACTGATGGTGCTAGTGTCAGTCTGACCTGTCAAGCCAACCATGGTAAGTACCTTGACTGATGGTGCTAGTGTCAGTCTGACCTGTCAAGCCAACCATGGTAAGTACCTTGACTGATGGTGCTAGTGTCAGTCTGACCTGTCAAGCCAACCATGGTAAGTACCTTGACTGATGGTGCTAGTGTCAGTCTGGCCTGTCAAGCCAACCATGGTAAGTACCTTGACTGATGGTGCTAGTGTCAGTCTGACCTGTCAAGCCAACCATGGTAAGTACCTTGACTGATGGTGCTAGTGTCAGTCTGACCTGTCAAGCCAACCATGGTAAGTACCTTGACTGATGGTGCTAGTGTCAGTCTGGCCTGTCAAGCCAACCATGGTAAGTACCTTGACTGATGGTGCTAGTGTCAGTCTGACCTGTCAAGCCAACCATGGTAAGTACCTTGACTGATGGTGCTAGTGTCAGTCTGACCTGTCAAGCCAACCATGGTAAGTACCTTGACTGATGGTGCTAGTGTCAGTCTGACCTGTCAAGCCAACCATGGTAAGTACCTTGACTGATGGTGCTAGTGTCAGTCTGGCCTGTCAAGCCAACCATGGTAAGTACCTTGACTGATGGTGCTAGTGTCAGTCTGACCTGTCAAGCCAACCATGGTAAGTACCTTGACTGATTTTGCTAGTGTCAGTCTGACCTGTCAAGCCAACCATGGTAAGTACCTTGACTGATGGTGCTAGTGTCAGTCTGACCTTTCAAGCCAACCATGGTAAGTACCTTGACTGATGGTGCTAGTGTCAGTCTGACCTGTCAAGCCAACCATGGTAAGTACCTTGACTGATGGTGCTAGTGTCAGTCTGGCCTGTCAAGCCAACCATGGTAAGTACCTTGACTGATGGTGCTAGTGTCAGTCTGACCTGTCAAGCCAACCATGGTAAGTACCTTGACTGATTTTGCTAGTGTCAGTCTGACCTGTCAAGCCAACCATGGTAAGTACCTTGACTGATGGTGCTAGTGTCAGTCTGACCTGTCAAGCCAACCATGGTAAGTACCTTGACTGATGGTGCTAGTGTCAGTCTGACCTGTCAAGCCAACCATGGTAAGTACCTTGACTGATGGTGCTAGTGTCAGTCTGACCTGTCAAGCCAACCATGGTAAGTACCTTGACTGATGGTGCTAGTGTCAGTCTGACCTGTCAAGCCAACCATGGTAAGTACCTTGACTGATGGTGCTAGTGTCAGTCTGACCTGTCAAGCCAACCATGGTAAGTACCTTGACTGCTGTTATTGGTGCTGTTATTGCTGTTATTTCTGCTGTGATTCCCGTTGCTGTTGTTACTGTTGCTCTGTTGATGCTAGTATAAAAAAAATTAATATATTTTCTCGTGACACTGTTTTCCCGTTCTGCTTCTGTTGGTCTTTCTGTTTCACCGTTGTTATTCCTGTTATCTTGGAGCGGGTTTCCCGTTATGGTGTACCGTTGTTCCTCCCGCTGTTGCTGTTTTCTGTTGGTTTCCTGTTTATCCTGTTACAGTACGCTAATTCCGTTATTTCCGTTACTCTACCGCTGAGAAATGCGTTATTTCCGTTACGCGTGACATGTCTATCGTCCCATCTTCCTATTATCTATCCAAAAGAGATGGGGGCCCAGGAGCCAGGGTTCGACCCCGGCAGAGTGATTTAGGTCATTAAAACCCCTGAGGTGACATGCACTATTTACTCTTAATTACTCTTAAGACATGACAGAGGTGAGGTGATTTACCTTAATTACAGACTTAATTACCATCCTGGGGTCATTAGAGGTCATAAGGGTGATTATCCCTGGGTTCTGTAAACAGTGTTGACCTTTATAACCTTGTAATGTTGAGTAATGTGGGAGGCTGTCAGTTACTGGTTGTGGGAGGCTGTTAGTTACTGGTTGTGGGAGGCTGTTAGTTACTGGTTGTGGGGGGCTGTCAGTTACTGGTTGTGGGAGGCTGTTAGTTACTGGTTGTGGGAGGCTGTCAGTTACTGGTTGTGGGAGGCTGTTAGTTACTGGTTGTGGGAGGCTGTTAGTTACTGGTTGTGGGAGGCTGTTAGTTACTGGTTGGGGGAGGCTGTCAGATACTGGTTGTGGGAGGCTGTTAGTTACTGGTTGTGGGAGGCTGTTAGTTACTGGTTGTGGGAGGCTGTTAGTTACTGGTTGTGGGAGGCTGTTAGTTACTGGTTGTGGGAGGCTGTTAGTTACTGGTTGTGGGAGGCTGTTAGTTACTGGTTGTGGGAGGCTGTCAGTTACTGGTTGTGGGAGGCTGTTAGTTACTGGTTGTGGGAGGCTGTCAGTTACTGGTTGTGGGAGGCTGTTAGTTACTGGTTGTGGGAGGCTGTCAGTTACTGGTTGTGGGAGGCTGTTAGTTACTGGTTGTGGGAGGCTGTTAGTTACTGGTTGGGGGAGGCTGTCAGATACTGGTTGTGGGAGGCTGTCAGTTACTGGTTGTGGGAGGCTGTCAGTTACTGGTTGTGGGAGGCTGTTAGATACTGGTTGTGGGAGGCTGTTAGTTACTGGTTGTGGGAGGCTGTTAGTTACTGGTTGTGGGAGGCTGTCAGTTACTGGTTGTGGGAGGCTGTTAGTTACTGGTTGTGGGAGGCTGTTAGTTACTGGTTGGGGGAGGCTGTCAGATACTGGTTGTGGGAGGCTGTCAGTTACTGGTTGTGGGAGGCTGTCAGTTACTGGTTGTGGGAGGCTGTTAGATACTGGTTGTGGGAGGCTGTTAGTTACTGGTTGTGGGAGGCTGTTAGTTACTGGTTGTGGGAGGCTGTTAGTTACTGGTTGTGGGAGGTTGTCAGTTACTGGTTGTGAGAGGCTGTTAGTTACTGGTTGTGGGAGGCTGTCAGTTACTGGTTGTGGGAGGCTGTTAGTTACTGGTTGTGGGAGGCTGTTAGTTACTGGTTGTGGGAGGCTGTTAGTTACTGGTTGTGGGAGGCTGTTAGTTACTGGTTGTGGGAGGCTGTTAGTTACTGGTTGTGGGAGGCTGTTAGTTACTGGTTGTGGGAGGCTGTCAGTTACTGGTTGTGGGAGGCTGTTAGTTACTGGTTGTGGGAGGCTGTTAGTTACTGGTTGTGGGAGGCTGTTAGTTACTGGTTGTGGGAGGCTGTTAGTTAATGATTGTGGGAGGCTGTTAATTACTGGTTGTGGGAGGCTGTTAGTTACTGGTTGTGGGAGGCTGTTAGTTACTGGTTGTGGGAGGCTGTTAGTTACTGGTTGGGGGAGGCTGTCAGATACTGGTTGTGGGAGGTTGTCAGTTACTGGTTGTGAGAGGCTGTCAGTTACTGGTTGTGGGATTCTGTTAATTACTGGTTGTGGGAGGCTGTTAGTTACTGGTTGTGGGAGGTTGTCAGTTACTGGTTGTGGGAGGCTGTCAGTTACTGGTTGTGGGATTCTGTTAATTACTGGTTGTGGGAGGCTGTTAGTTACTGGTTGTGGGAGGCTGTCAGTTACTGGTTGTGGTAGGCTCTTAGTTATTGGCTGTGGGAGGCTGTTAATTACTGGTTGTGGGAGGCTGTCAGTTACTGGTTGTGGGAGGCTGTGAGTTACTGGTTGTGAGAGGCTGTCAGTTACTGGTTGTGGGAGGCTGTTAATTACTGGTTGTAGGAGGCTGTTAGTTACTGGTTGTGGGAGGCTGTTAGTTACTGGTTGTGGGAGGCTGTCAGTTACTGGTTGTGGGAGGCTGTTAGTTACTGGTTAATGTCAGAGGTTGTTAGTTACTAGATAATGTGGAAGGCTGTTAATTACTGGTTGTGGGAGGCTGTCAGTTACTATTTAATGTGGGAGGCTGTTAGTTACTGGTTAATGTCAGAGGCTGTTAGTTACTGGTTGTGGGAGGCTGTTAGTTACTGGTTGTGGGAGGCTGTCAGTTACTATTTAAAGTGGGCGGCTGTTAGTTACTGGTTAATGTCAGAGGCTGTTAGTTACTGGTTAATGTCAAAGGCTGTTAGTTACTGGTTGTGGGAGGCTGTTAGTTACTGGTTGTGGGAGGCTGTTAGTTACTGGTTGTGGGAGGCTGTTAGTTACTGGTTGTGGGAGGCTGTTAGTTACTGGTTGTGGGAGGCTATCAGTTACTGGTTGTGGGAGGCTGTCAGTTACTGGTTGTGGGAGGCTGAGTTACTGGTTGTGAGAGGCTGTCAATTACTGGTTGTGGGAGGCTGTTAGTTACTGGTTGTGGGAGGCTGTTAGTTACTGGCTGTGGGAGGCTGTTAGTTACTGGTTGTGGGAGGCTATCAGTTACTAGTTAATGTGAGAGGCTGTTAATTACTGGTTAATGTCAGAGGTTGTTAGTTACTAGTTAATGTGGGAGGCTGTCAGTTACTAGTTAATGTGGGATACTGTCAGTTACTAGATAATGTGGGACGCTGTTAGTTACTAGTTAATGTGGGAGGCTGTCAGTTACTGGTTGTGGGAGGCTGTCAGTTACTAGTTAATGTGGGAGGCTGTTAGTTACTAGTTAATGTGGGAGGCTGTCAGTTACTAGTTAATGTGTAAGGCTGTCAATTGCTAGTTAATGTGGGAGGCTGTTAGTTACTAGTTAATGTGGGAGGCTGTCAGTTACTGGTTGTGGGAGGCTGTCAGTTACTGGTTGTGGGAGGCTGTCAGTTACTGGTTGTGGGAGGCTGTCAGTTACTGGTTGTGGGAGGCTGTCAGTTACTGGTTGTGAGAGGCTGTTAGTTACTGGTTGTGGGAGGCTGTCAGTTACTGAGCACCAAGACAGATGCTCACACAGTCACTGAGCACCAGGACAGATGCTCACAGTCACTGAGCACCAGGGCAGATGCCCACACAGTCACTGAGCACCAGGGCAGATGCTCACAGTCACTGAGCACCAGGGCAGATGCTCACACAGTCACTGAGCACCAGGACAGATGCTCACAGTCACTGAGCACCAGGACAGATGCTCACAGTCACTGAGCACCAGGACAGATGCTCACACAGTCACTGAGCACCAGGACAGATGCTCACAGTCACTGAGCACCAGGACAGATGCTCACAGTCGCTGAGCACCAGGGCAGATGCTCACAGTCACTGAGCACCAGGGCAGATGCTCACAGTCACTGAGCACCAGGGCAGATGCTCACAGTCACTGAGCACCAGGGCAGATGCTCACACAGTCACTGAGCACCAGGACAGATGCTCACAGTCACTGAGCACCAGGACAGATGCTCACAGTCACTGAGCACCAGGACAGATGCTCACAGTCGCTGAGCACCAGGGCAGATGCTCACAGTCACTGAGCACAAGGACAGATGCTCACACAGTCACTGAGCACCAGGACAGATGCTCACACAGTCACTTAGCACAAGGACAGATGCTCACACAGTCACTGAGCACCAGGACAGATGCTCACACAGTCACTGAGCACCAGGGCAGATGCTCACAGTCACTGAGCACCAGGACAGATGCTCACAGTCACTGAGCACCAGGACAGATGCTCACACAGTCACTGAGCACAAGGACAGATGCTCACACAGTCACTGAGCACCAGGACAGATGCTCACACAGTCACTGAGCACCAGGGCAGATGCTCACAGTCACTGAGCACCAGGACAGATGCTCACAGTCACTGAGCACCAGGGCAGATGCTCACACAGTCACTGAGCACCAGGGCAGATGCTCACACTCACTGAGCACCAGGGCAGATGCTCACACAGTTACTGAGCACCAGGACAGATGCTCACAGTCACTGAGCACCAGGACAGATGCTCACACAGTCACTGAGCACCAGGACAGATGCTCACACAGTCACTGAGCACCAGGGCAGATGCTCACAGTCACTGAGCACCAGGACAGATGCTCACAGTCACTGAGCACCAGGACAGATGCTCACACAGTCACTGAGCACCAGGACAGATGCTCACACAGTCACTGAGCACCAGGGCAGATGCTCACAGTCACTGAGCACCAGGACAGATGCTCACAGTCACTGAGCACCAGGACAGATGCTCACAGTCACTGAGCACCAGGACAGATGCTCACAGTCACTGAGCACCAGGACAGATGCTCACAGTCGCTGAGCACCAGGGCAGATGCTCACAGTCACTGAGCACCAGGACAGATGCTCACACAGTCACTGAGCACCAGGACAGATGCTCACACAGTCACTGAGCACCAGGGCAGATGCTCACACAGTCACTGAGCACCAGGACAGATGCTCACAGTCACTGAGCACCAGGGCAGATGCTCACACAGTCACTGAGCACCAGGGCAGATGCTCAAAGTCACTGAGCACCAGGACAGATGCTCACACAGTCACTGAGCACCAGGACAGATGCTCACAGTCACTGTGCACCAGGACAGATGCTCACACAGTCACTGAGCACCAGGACAGATGCTCACAGTCACTGAGCACCAGGACAGATGCTCACACAGTCACTGAGCACCAGGACAGATGCTCACACAGTCACTGAGCACCAGGACAGATGCTCACACAGTCACTGAGCACCAGGACAGATGCTCACACAGTCACTGAGCACCAGGACAGATGCTCACAGTCACTGAGCACCAGGGCAGATGCTCACAGTCACTGAGCACCAGGACAGATGCTCACAGTCACTGAGCACCAGGACAGATGCTCACAGTCGCTGAGCACCAGGGCAGATGCTCACAGTCACTGAGCACCAGGACAGATGCTCACACAGTCACTGAGCACCAGGGCAGATGCTCACACAGTCACTGAGCACCAGGACAGATGCTCACACAGTCACTGAGCACCAGGGCAGATGCTCACAGTCACTGAGCACCAGGGCAGATGCTCACAGTCACTGAGCACCAGGACAGATGCTCACAGTCACTGAGCACCAGGGCAGATGCTCACAGTCACTGAGCACCAGGACAGATGCTCACACAGTCACTGAGCACCAGGGCAGATGCTCACAGTCACTGAGCACCAGGGCAGATGCTCACAGTCACTGAGCACCAGGGCAGATGCTCACAGTCACTGAGCACCAGGGCAGATGCTCAGAGTCACTGAGCACCAGGGCAGATGCTCACAGTCACTGAGCACCAGGGCAGATGCTCACAGTCACTGAGCACCAGGGCAGATGCTCACAGTCACTGAGCACCAGGGCAGATGCTCACAGTCACTGAGCACCAGGGCAGATGCTCAGTCACTGAGCACCAGGACAGATGCTCACAGTCACTGAGCACCAGGGCAGATGCTCACAGTCACTGAGCACCAGGACAGATGCTCACACAGTCACTGAGCACCAGGGCAGATGCTCACACAGTCACTGAGCACCAGAACAGATGCTCACACAGTCACTGAGCACCAGGGCAGATGCTCACACAGTCACTGAGCACCAGGGCAGATGCTCACAGTCGCTGAGCACCAGGGCAGATGCTCACAGTCACTGAGCACCAGGACAGATGCTCACAGTCGCTGAGCACCAGGGCAGATGCTGACAGTCGCTGAGCACCAGGGCAGATGCTCACAGTCACTGAGCACCAGGACAGATGCTCACACAGTCACTGAGCACCAGGACAGATGCTCACACAGTCACTGAGCACCAGGGCAGATGCTCACACAGTCACTGAGCACCAGGGCAGATGCTCACAGTCGCTGAGCACCAGGGCAGATGCTCACAGTCACTGAGCACCAGGACAGATGCTCACAGTCGCTGAGCACCAGGGCAGATGCTCACAGTCGCTGAGCACCAGGGCAGATGCTCACAGTCACTGAGCACCAGGACAGATGCTCACACAGTCACTGAGCACCAGGACAGATGCTCACACAGTCACTGAGCACCAGGGCAGATGCTCACACAGTCACTGAGCACCAGGGCAGATGCTCACAGTCACTGAGCACCAGGGCAGATGCTCACACAGTCACTGAGCACCAGGGCAGATGCTCACAGTCACTGAGCACCAGGGCAGATGCTCACAGTCACTGAGCACCAGGACAGATGCTCACACAGTCACTGAGCACCAGGACAGATGCTCACACAGTCACTGAGCACCAGGGCAGATGCTCACAGTCACTGGGCACCAGGACAGATGCTCACACAGTCACTGAGCACCAAGACAGATGCTCACACAGTCACTGAGCACCAGGACAGATGCTCACAGTCGCTGAGCACCAGGACAGATGCTCACAGTCACTGAGCACCAGGACAGATGCTCACACAGTCACTGAGCACCAGGACAGATGCTCCCAGTCACTGAGCACCAAGACAGATGCTCACAGAGTCACTGAGAACCAAGACAGATGCTCACACAGTCATTGAGCACCAAGACAGAAGCTCACACAGTCACTGAGCACCAAGACAGATACTCACAGAGTCACTGAGCACAAGGACAGATGCTCACAGTCACTGAGCACCAAGACAGATGCTCACACAGTCACTGAGCACCAAGACAAATGCTCACGCAGTCACTGAGCACCAAGACAGATGCTCACACATCACTGAGGACCAAGACAGATGCTCACACAGTCAGTGAGCACCAAGACAGATGCTCACCCAGTCACTGAGCACCAAGACAGATGCTCATACAGTAACTGAGCACCAAGACAGATGCTCACACAGTCACTGAGCACGAAGACAGATGCTCAGTCACTGAGCACCAAGACATGCTCACACAGTCAGTGAGCACCAAGACAGATGCTCACCCAGTCACTGAGCACCAAGACAGATGCTCACAGTCACTGAGCACCAATACAGATGCTCACCCAGTCCCTGAGCACCAAGACAGATGCTCACCCAGTCACTGAGCACCAAGACAGATGCTCACACAGTCACTGAGCACCAAGACAGATGCTCACACAGTCACTGAGCACCAAGACAGATGCTCACACAGTCACTGAGCACCAAGACAGATGCTCACACAGTCACTGAGCACCAAGACAGATGCTCACACAGTCACTGAGCACCAAGACAGATGCTCACACAGTCACTGAGCACCAAGACAGATGCTCACACAGTCACTGAGCACCAAGACAGATGCTCACACAGTCACTGAGCACCAAGACAGATGCTCACACAGTCACTGAGCACCAAGACAGATGCTCACACAGTCACTGAGCACCAAGACAGATGCTCACACAGTCACTGAGCACAAGACAGATGCTCACACAGTCACTGACCACCAAGACAGATGCTCACACAGTCACTGAGCACCAAGACAGATGCTCACAGTCACTGAGCACCAAGACAGATGCTCACAGTCACTGAGCACCAAGACAGATGCTCACACAGTCACTGAGCACCAAGACAGATGCTCACACAGTCACTGAGCACCAAGACAGATGCTCACAGTCACTGAGCACCAATACAGATGCTCACCCAGTCACTGAGCACCAAGACAGATGCTCACCCAGTCACTGAGCACCAAGACAGATGCTCACACAGTCACTGAGCACCAAGACAGATGCTCACACAGTCACTGAGCACCAAGACAGATGCTCACACAGTCACTGAGCACCAAGACAGATGCTCACACAGTCACTGAGCACCAAGACAGATGCTCACACAGTCACTGAGCACCAAGACAGATGCTCACACAGTCACTGAGCACCAAGACAGATGCTCACACAGTCACTGAGCACCAAGACAGATGCTCACACATCACTGAGCACCAAGACAGATGCTCACACAGCCACTGAGCACCAAGACAGGTGCTCACAGTCATCTCTGCAATTGCTGGAGCTGCACAAAGTAGAAGTCTCAGGATTTGCATAGTAAAAGCATTTATGTTATTCTTCCAGGGCCCTGTCCAGGGCTAGGACCAGGGCCCTGTCCAGGGCTAGGACCAGGGCCCTGTCCAGGGCTAGGACCATGGCCCTGTCCAGGGCTGGGACCAGGGCCCTGTCCAGGGCTAGGACCAGGGCCCTGTCCAGGGCTAGGACCATGGCCCTGTCCAGGGCTGGGACCAGGGCCCTGTCCAGGGCTAGGACCAGGGCCCTGTCCAGGGCTAGGACCAGGGCCCTGTCCAGGGCTAGGACCATGGCCCTGTCCAGGGCTAGGACCAGGGCCCTGTCTAGGGGGAGGTCCATGTCTAGGGCTTGGACCATGGCTATGTCTAGGGGTAGGACCGTAACCGTCTGGGGTTAGGACCATGGCAGTGTCCAGGGCTAGGACCATGGCCATGTCTTGAGCTAGGTCCATGGCTATGTCTGGGGCTAGGGCCATGGCTATGTCTAGGGCTAGGACCATGGCTGTCTAGTGCTAGGACCATGGATATGTCTATGCTAGGTCCATGGATGTCTAGTGCTATGACCATGGCTGTGTCTAGTGCTAGGACCATGGATATGTCTAGTGCTAGGACCATGGATATGTCTAGTGCTAGGACCATGGATATGTCTAGTGCTAGGACCATGGATATGTCTAGTGCTAAGACCATGAATATGTCTAGTGCTAGGACCATGGATATGTCTAGTGCTAGGACCATGGATATGTTTAGTGCTAGGACCATGGATATGTTTAGTGCTAGGACCATGGATATGTCTAGTGCTAGGACCATGGATATGTCTAGTGCTAGGAGCATGGATATGTTTAGTGCTAGGACCATGGATATGTTTAGTGCTAGGACCATGGATATGTCTAGTGCTAGGACCATGGATATGTCTAGTGCTAGGACCATGAATATGTCTATTGCTAGGAGCATGGATAAGTCTAGTGCTAGGACCATGGATATGTCTAGTGCTAGGACCATGGATATGTCTAGTGCTAGGACCATGGATATGTCTATTGCTAGGACCATGGATATGTCTAGTGCTAGGACCATGGATATGTCTAGTGCTAGGACCATGGATATGTCTAGTGCTAGGAGCATGGATATGTCTAGTGCTTGGACCATGGATATGTCTAGTGCTAGGACCATGGATATGTCTAGTGCTAGGACCATGGATATGTCTAGTGCTAGGACCATGGATAAGTCTAGTGCTAGGACCATGGATATGTCTAGTGCTAGGACCATGGCTATGTCTAGTGCTAGGACCATGGCTATGTCTAGTGCTAGGACCATGGATATGTCTAGTGCTAGGACCATGGATATGTCTAGTGCTAGGACCATGGATATGTCTAGTTCTAGGACCATGGATATGCCTAGTGCTAGGACCATGGATATGTCTAGTTGTAGGACCATGGATATGTCTAGTGCTAGGACCATGGATATGTCTAGTGCTAGGACCATGAATATGTCTAGTGCTAGGACCATGGATATGTCTAGTTCTAGGACCATGGATATGCCTAGTGCTAGGACCATGGATATGTCTAGTTCTAGGACCATGGATATGTCTAGTTCTAGGACCATGGATATGTCTAGTTCTAGGACCATGGATATGTCTAGTGCTAGGACCATGGATATGTCTAGTTCTAGGACCATGGATATGTCTAGTTCTAGGACCATGGATATGTCTAGTGCTAGGACCATGAATATGTCTAGTGCTAGGACCATGAATATGTCTAGTGCTAGGACCATGGATATGTCTAGTTCTAGGACCATGGATATGTTTAGTGCTAGGACCATGAATATGTCTAGTGCTAGGACCATGGATATGTCTAGTGCTAGGACCATGAATATGTCTAGTGCTAGGACCATGGATATGTCTAGTTCTAGGACCATGGATATGTCTAGTGCTAGGACCATGAATATGTCTAGTGCTAGGACCATGAATATGTCTAGTGCTAGGACCATGGATATGTCTAGTTCTAGGACCATGGATATGTTTAGTGCTAGGACCATGAATATGTCTAGTGCTAGGACCATGGATATGTCTAGTGCTAGGACCATGAATATGTCTAGTGCTAGGACCATGGATATGTCTAGTTCTAGGACCATGGATATGTCTAGTGCTAGGACCATGGATATGTCTAGTGCTAGGACCATGGATATGTCTAGTTCTAGGACCATGAATATGTCTAGTGCTAGGACCATGGATATGTCTAGTGCTAGGACCATGAATATGTCTAGTGCTAGGACCATGGATATGTTTAGTGCTAGGACCATGAATATGTCTAGTGCTAGGACCATGGATATGTCTAGTGCTAGGACCATGAATATGTCTAGTGCTAGGACCATGGATATGTCTAGTTCTAGGACCATGGATATGTCTAGTGCTAGGACCATGGATATGTCTAGTGCTAGGACCATGAATATGTCTAGTGCTAGGACCATGGATATGTCTAGTTCTAGGACCATGGATATGTCTAGTGCTAGGACCATGGATATGTCTAGTGCTAGGACCATGAATATGTCTAGTGCTAGGACCATGGATATGTCTAGTGCTAGGACCATGAATATGTCTAGTGCTAGGACCATGAATATGTCTAGTGCTAGGACCATGAATATGTCTAGTGCTAGGACCATGGATATGTCTAGTGCTAGGACCATGAATGTCTAGTGCTAGGACCATGTAAATGCAGGAGCGGCGATTAAAAGTGTGTGAGTGAGAGAGATTGAGAGAGAGAGAGAGAGAGAGAGAGAGAGAGAGAGAGAGATAGAGACAGAGAGAGAGACAGAGAGAGAGACAGAGAGAGAGACAGAGAGAGAGACAGAGAGAGAGACAGAGAGAGAGACAGAGAGAGAGAGACAGAGAGAGATAGAGAGAGAGAGAGAGAGAGAGAGAGTCTTGGTGGTTATTTCAGTTTATTTTATTGCATTAATCTTGTTTTGGACCTGTTGCTGTTAGTGCTGTTACTGCTGTTAGTGCTGTTACTGCTGTTAGTGCTGTTACTGCTGTTAGTGCTGTTACTGCTGTTAGTGCTGTTACTGCTGTTAGTGCTGTTACTGCTGTTACTGCTGTTACTGCTGTTAGTGCTGTTACTGCTGTTAGTGCTGTTACTGCTGTTACTGCTGTTACTGCTGTTAGTGCTGTTACTGCTGTTAGTGCTGTTACTGCTGTTACTGCTGTTACTGCTGTTAGTGCTGTTACTGCTGTTAGTGCTGTTACTGCTGTTAGTGCTGTTACTGCTGTTAGTGCTGTTACTGCTGTTAGTGCTGTTACTGCTGTTACTGCTGTTACTGCTGTTAGTGCTGTTACTGCTGTTAGTGCTGTTACTGCTGTTAGTGCTGTTACTGCTGTTACTGCTGTTACTGCTGTTAGTGCTGTTACTGCTGTTAGTGCTGTTACTGCTGTTAGTGCTGTTACTGCTGTTACTGCTGTTACTGCTGTTAGTGCTGTTACTGCTGTTACTGCTGTTACTGCTGTTACTGCTGTTACTGCTGTTACTGCTGTTACTGCTGTTACTGCTGTTACTGCTGTTACTGCTGTTACTGCTGTTACTGCTGTTACTGCTGTTACTGCTGTTACTGCTGTTACTGCTGTTACTGCTGTTACTGCTGTTACTGCTGTTACTGCTGTTACTGCTGTTACTGCTGTTACTGCTGTTACTGCTGTTACTGCTGTTACTGCTGTTACTGCTGTTACTGCTGTTACTGCTGTTACTGCTGTTACTGCTGTTACTGCTGTTACTGCTGTTACTGCTGTTACTGCTGTTACTGCTGTTACTGCTGTTACTGCTGTTACTGCTGTTACTGCTGTTACTGCTGTTACTGCTGTTACTGCTGTTACTGCTGTTACTGCTGTTACTGCTGTTACTGCTGTTACTGCTGTTACTGCTGTTACTGCTGTTACTGCTGTTACTGCTGTTACTGCTGTTACTGCTGTTACTGCTGTTACTGCTGTTACTGCTGTTACTGCTGTTACTGCTGTTACTGCTGTTACTGCTGTTACTGCTGTTACTGCTGTTACTGCTGTTACTGCTGTTACTGCTGTTAGTGCTGTTACTGCTGTTACTGCTGTTAGTGCTGTTACTGCTGTTACTGCTGTTACTGCTGTTACTGCTGTTACTGCTGTTACTGCTGTTACTGCTGTTACTGCTGTTACTGCTGTTAGTGCTGTTACTGCTGTTACTGCTGTTAGTGCTGTTACTGCTGTTAGTGCTGTTACTGCTGTTACTGCTGTTAGTGCTGTTACTGCTGTTACTGCTGTTAGTGCTGTTACTGCTGTTAGTGCTGTTACTGCTGTTACTGCTGTTACTGCTGTTACTGCTGTTAGTGCTGTTACTGCTGTTACTGCTGTTACTGCTGTTACTGCTGTTACTGCTGTTAGTGCTGTTACTGCTGTTAGTGCTGTTACTGCTGTTACTGCTGTTAGTGCTGTTAGTGCTGTTACTGCTGTTACTGCTGTTACTGCTGTTAGTGCTGTTACTGCTGTTACTGCTGTTACTGCTGTTACTGCTGTTACTGCTGTTACTGCTGTTACTGCTGTTACTGCTGTTACTGCTGTTAGTGCTGTTAGTGCTGTTACTGCTGTTACTGCTGTTAGTGCTGTTACTGCTGTTACTGCTGTTAGTGCTGTTACTGCTGTTACTGCTGTTACTGCTGTTACTGCTGTTACTGCTGTTAGTGCTGTTAGTGCTGTTACTGCTGTTACTGCTGTTAGTGCTGTTACTGCTGTTACTGCTGTTACTGCTGTTAGTGCTGTTAGTGCTGTTACTGCTGTTACTGCTGTTAGTGCTGTTACTGCTGTTACTGCTGTTAGTGCTGTTACTGCTGTTACTGCTGTTACTGCTGTTACTGCTGTTAGTGCTGTTACTGCTGTTACTGCTGTTACTGCTGTTACTGCTGTTACTGCTGTTAGTGCTGTTACTGCTGTTACTGCTGTTACTGCTGTTACTGCTGTTACTGCTGTTACTGCTGTTACTGCTGTTACTGCTGTTAGTGCTGTTACTGCTGTTACTGCTGTTACTGCTGTTACTGCTGTTACTGCTGTTACTGCTGTTACTGCTGTTACTGCTGTTAGTGCTGTTACTGCTGTTACTGCTGTTACTGCTGTTACTGCTGTTAGTGCTGTTACTGCTGTTACTGCTGTTAGTGCTGTTACTGCTGTTACTGCTGTTACTGCTGTTACTGCTGTTAGTGCTGTTACTGCTGTTACTGCTGTTACTGCTGTTACTGCTGTTAGTGCTGCTGCTGTTACTGCTGTTACTGCTGTTACTGCTGTTACTGCTGTTACTGCTGTTACTGCTGTTACTGCTGTTAGTGCTGTTACTGCTGTTACTGCTGTTACTGCTGTTACTGCTGTTACTGCTGTTACTGCTGTTACTGCTGTTACTGCTGTTACTGCTGTTACTGCTGTTACTGCTGTTACTGCTGTTACTGCTGTTACTGCTGTTACTGCTGTTACTGCTGTTACTGCTGTTACTGCTGTTACTGCTGTTACTGCTGTTACTGCTGTTAGTGCTGTTACTGCTGTTACTGCTGTTAGTGCTGTTACTGCTGTTACTGCTGTTACTGCTGTTACTGCTGTTACTGCTGTGTTACTGCTGTGTTACTGCTGTTACTGCTGTGTTACTGCTGTTACTGCTGTGTTACTGCTGTTACTGCTGTGTTACTGCTGTGTTACTGCTGTTACTGCTGTTACTGCTGTTACTGCTGTGTTACTGCTGTTACTGCTGTGTTACTGCTGTTACTGCTGTTACTGCTGTGTTACTGCTGTTACTGCTGTTACTGCTGTGTTACTGCTGTGTTACTGCTGTTACTGCTGTTGCTGCTGCTGTTACTGCTGTTACTGCTGTTACTGCTGCTGTTACTGCTGTTGCTGCTGCTGTTACTGCTGTTGCTGCTGCTGTTACTGCTGCTGCTGCTGCTGTTACTGCTGTTACTGCTGTTGCTGCTGCTGTTACTGCTGTTACTACTGCTGTTACTGCTGTTGCTGTTACTGCTGTTACTGCTGTTACTACTCCTGTTACTGTTGTTACTACTGTTGCTGTTACTGCTGTTACTACTGTTGCTGTTACTGCTGTTACTACTGCTGTTGCTGTTACTGCTGTTACTGTTGTTGCTGTTACTGTTGTTGCTGTTACTGCTGTTACTACTGCTGCTGTTACTGTTGTTGCTGTTACTGCTGTTACTGCTGTTACTGCTGTTACTGCTGTTACTGCTGTTACTGCTGTTACTGCTGTTACTGCTGTTACTGCTGTTACTGCTGTTACTGCTGTTACTGCTGTTACTGCTGTTACTGCTGTTACTGCTGTTACTGCTGTGTTACTGCTGTTACTGCTGTTACTGCTGTTACTGCTGTTACTGCTGTTACTGCTGTTACTGCTGTTAGTGCTGTTACTGCTGTTACTGCTGTTAGTGCTGTTACTGCTGTTACTGCTGTTACTGCTGTTACTGCTGTTACTGCTGTTACTGCTGTTACTGCTGTTACTGCTGTTACTGCTGTTACTGCTGTTACTGCTGTTACTGCTGTTACTGCTGTTACTGCTGTTACTGCTGTTACTGCTGTTACTGCTGTTACTGCTGTTACTGCTGTAACTGCTGTTACTGCTGTTACTGCTGTTACTGCTGTGTTACTGCTGTGTTACTGCTGTTACTGCTGTGTTACTGCTGTTACTGCTGTTACTGCTGTTACTGCTGTTACTGCTGTTACTGCTGTTACTGCTGTTACTGCTGTTACTGCTGTTACTGCTGTTAGTGCTGTTACTGCTGTTACTGCTGTTACTGCTGTTACTGCTGTTACTGCTGTTACTGCTGTTACTGCTGTTACTGCTGTTACTGCTGTTACTGCTGTTACTGCTGTTACTGCTGTTACTGCTGTTACTGCTGTTACTGCTGTTACTGCTGTTACTGCTGTTACTGCTGTTAGTGCTGTTACTGCTGTTACTGCTGTTACTGCTGTTACTGCTGTTACTGCTGTGTTACTGCTGTTACTGCTGTGTTACTGCTGTTACTGCTGTGTTACTGCTGTTACTGCTGTTACTGCTGTTACTGCTGTGTTACTGCTGTTACTGCTGTGTTACTGCTGTTACTGCTGTTACTGCTGTTACTGCTGTTACTGCTGTGTTACTGCTGTAACTGCTGTTACTGCTGTTACTGCTGTGTTACTGCTGTTACTGCTGTGTTACTGCTGTGTTACTGCTGTTACTGCTGTTACTGCTGTGTTACTGCTGTTACTGCTGTGTTACTGCTGTAACTGCTGTTACTGCTGTGTTACTGCTGTTACTGCTGTTACTGCTGTGTTACTGCTGTTACTGCTGTGTTACTGCTGTTACTGCTGTGTTACTGCTGTTACTGCTGTGTTACTGCTGTAACTGCTGTTACTGCTGTTACTGCTGTTAGTGCTGTTACTGCTGTTACTGCTGTTAGTGCTGTTACTGCTGTTACTGCTGTTACTGCTGTTACTGCTGTTAGTGCTGTTACTGCTGTTACTGCTGTTAGTGCTGTTACTGCTGTTACTGCTGTTACTGCTGTTAGTGCTGTTACTGCTGTTACTGCTGTTAGTGCTGTTACTGCTGTTAGTGCTGTTAGTGCTGTTAGTGCTGTTACTGCTGTTACTGCTGTTACTGCTGTTAGTGCTGTTACTGCTGTTAGTGCTGTTAGTGCTGTTACTGCTGTTAGTGCTGTTACTGCTGTTAGTGCTGTAACTGCTGTTAGTGCTGTAACTACTGTTAGTGCTGTTACTGCTGTTAGTGTTGTAACTGCTGTTAGTGCTGTTACTGCTGTTAGTGCTGTAACTGCTGTTAGTGCTGTAACTGCTGTTAGTGCTGTTACTGCTGTTAGTGCTGTAACTGCTGTTAGTGCTGTAACTGCTGTTACTGCTGTTAGTGCTGTAACTGCTGTTAGTGCTGTAACTGCTGTTAGTGCTGTAACTGCTGTTAGTGCTGTAACTGCTGTTAGTGCTGTTACTGCTGTTAGTGCTGTAACTGCTGTTAGTGCTGTTACTGCTGTTAGTGCTGTAACTGCTGTTACTGCTGTTAGTGCTGTAACTGCTGTTAGTGCTGTTACTGCTGTTAGTGCTGTAACTGCTGTTAGTGCTGTAACTGCTGTTAGTGCTGTTACTGCTGTTAGTGCTGTAACTGCTGTTAGTGCTGTAACTGCTGTTAGTGCTGTAACTGCTGTTAGTGTTGTAACTGCTGTTAGTGCTGTTACTGCTGTTAGTGCTGTAACTGCTGTTACTGCTGTTAGTGCTTAGTGCTGTTACTGCTCTTAGTGCTGTTACTGCTGTTAGTGCTGTTACTGCTGTTAGTGCTGTTACTGCTGTTAGTGCTATTAGTGCTGTTACTGCTGTTACTGCTCTTAGTGCTGTTACTGCTCTTAGTGCTGTTACTGCTGTTACTGCTGTTAGTGCTCTTAGTGCTGTTACTGCTCTTAGTGCTGTTACTGCTCTTAGTGCTGTTACTGCTGTTAGTGCTGTTACTGCTGTTAGTGCTGTTACTGCTGTTACTGCTCTTAGTGCTGTTACTGCTGTTAGTGCTGTTACTGCTGTTAGTGCTGTTACTTCTGTTAGTCCTGTTACTGCTGTTACTGATGTTACTGCTTTTAGTGCTGTTACTGCTGTTACTCCTGTTAGTGCTGTTACTTCTGTTAGTGCTGTTACTGCTGTTACTGCTCTTAGTGCTGTTAGTGCTGTTACTTCTGTTAGTGCTGTTACTGCTCTTAGTGCTGTTACTTATGTTAGTGCTGTTACTGCTGTTACTGTTAGTGCTGTTACTGCTCTTATTGCTGTTACTTCTGTTAGTGCTGTTACTGCTGTTACTGCTCTTAGTGCTGTTAGTGCTGTTACTGCTGTTAGTGCTGTTACTGCTGTTACTGCTCTTAGTGCTGTTACTGCTCTTAGTGCTGTTACTGCTCTTAGTGCTGTTAGTGCTGTTACTGCTGTTGGTGCTGTTACTGCTGTTACTGGTCTTAGTGATGTTACTGCTCTTAGTGCTGTTACTGCTCTTACTGCTCTTAGTGCGGTTACTGCTCTTAGTGCTGTTACTGCTGTTAGTGCTGTTACTGTTCTTAGTGCTGTTACTGCTGTTACTGCTCTTAGTGCTGTTACTGCGGTTAGTGCTGTTACTGTTGTTAGTGCCGTTACTGCTGTTACTGCTCTTAGTGCTGTTACTGCTCTTAGTGCTGTTAGTGCTGTTACTGCGGTTACTGCTGTTAGTGCTGTTACTGCTGTTAGTGCTGTTACTGCTGTTACTGCTGTTACTGCTGTTAGTGCTGTTACTGTTGTTACTGCTGTTACTGCTGTTAGTGCTGTTACTGCTCTTAGTGCTCTTAGTGCTGTTACTGCTGTTAGTGCTGTTACTTGTTACTGCTGTTAGTGCTGCTACTGCTGTTAGTGCTGTTACTGCTGTTAGTGCTGTTACTGCTGTTAGTGCTGTTACTGCTGTTAGTGCTGTTACTGCTCTTAGTGCTGTTACTGCTGTTACTGCTCTTAGTGCTGTTACTGCTGTTAGTGCTGTTACTGCTGTTACTGTTGTTAGTGCTCTTACTGCTCTTACTGCTGTTAGTGCTGTTACTGCTGTTAGTGCTATTACTGCTGTTACTGCTGTTAGTGCTGTTACTGCTGTTACTGCTGTTAGTGCTGTTACTGCTGTTAGTGCTGTTACTGCTGTTAGTGCTGTTAGCGCTGTTAGTGCTGTTACTGTTGTTACTGCTGTTTGCGCTGTTACTGCTGTTAGTGTTGTTACTGCTGTTACTGCTGTTAGTGCTGTTACTGCTGTTAGTGCTGTTACTGCTGTTATTGCTGTTACTGCTGTTACTGCTGTTACTGCTGTTAGTGCTGTTACTCCTGTTACTGCTGTTAGTGCTGTTAGTGCTGTTTGCTGTTACTGCTGTTACTGCTGTTAGTGCTGTTAGTGCTGTTACTGCTGTTACTGCTGTTACTGCTGTTTCTGCTGTTAGTGCTGTTACTGCTGTTAGTGCTGTTTCTCCTGTTACTGCTGTTACTGCTCTTAGTGCTGTTACTGCTGTTTGCTGTTGCTGCTGTTTCTGCTGCTAGTGCTGTTACTGCTGTTACTGCTCTTACTGCTGTTAGTGCTGCTACTGCTGTTACTGTTACTGCTGTTACTGCTGTTAGTGCTGCTACTGTTGTTACTGCTGTTACTGCTGTTATTGCTGTTACTGCTGTTACTGCTCTTAGTGCTGTTACTGCTGTTACTGCTGTTACTGCTGTTACTGTTGTTACTGTTACTGCTGTTTCTGCTGCTAGTGCTGTTACTGCTGTTAGTCCTGTTACTGCTGTTACTACTGTTACTGTTAGTGCTGTTACTGCTGTTAGTGCTGTTACTGCTGTTAGTGCTGCTTCTGCTGTTACTGCTGTTACTGCTGTTATTGCTGTTACTGCTGTCACTGCTGTTACTGCTGTTAGTGCTGTTACTGCTGTTTGTGCTGTTACTGCTGTTATTGCTGTTACTGCTGTTGCTCTTTTTGCTGTTACTATTGTTACTGCTGTTACTACTGTTACTGCTGTTACTGCTGTTACTGCTGTTGCTCTTTTTGCTGTTACTATTGTTACTGCTGTTACTACTGTTACTGCTGTTACTGCTGTTAGTGCTGTTACTGCTGTTACTGCTGTTTGTGCTGTAACTGCTGTTAGTGTTGTTGCTGCTGTTGTTAGTGCTGTTACTGTTATTGCTGTTACTGTTGTTAGTGCTGTTGCTGCTGTTAGTGCTGTTACTGCTGTTAGTGCTGTTGCTGCTGTTAGTGCTGTTACTGTTGTTAGTGCTGTTGCCGCTGTTAGTGCTGTTACTGTTGTTAGTGCTGTTACTGTTGTTAGTGCTGTTGCTGCTGTTGTTAGTGCTGTTACTGTTAGTGCTTTTGCTGCTGTTGTTAGTGATGTTACTGCTGTTTGTGCTGTAACTGCTAGTGCTGTTACTGTTGTTAGTGCTGTTACTGTTGTTAGTGCTGTAACTGTTGTTAGTGCTGTTGCTGCTGTTAGTGCTGTTGCTGCTGTTGTTATTGCTGTTACTGCTGTTAGTGCTGTTACTGCTAGTGCTGTTACTGCTGTTAGTGCTGTTACTGTTGTTAGTGCTGTAACTGTTGTTAGTGCTGTTGCTGCTGTTAGTTTTGTTGCTGCTGTTGTTTGTGCTGTTACTGCTGTTAGTGCTTTTGCTGCTGTTAGTGCTGTTGCTGTTGTTAGTGCTATTACTGTTGTTATTGCTTTTGCTGTTGTTAGTGCTGTTGCTGCTGTTCTTAGTGCTGTTACTGCTGTTAGTGCTGTTGCTGCTGTTCTTAGTGCTGTTAGTGCTGTTGCTGCTGTTGTTAGTGCTGTTACTGCTGTTAGTGCTGTTGCTGCTGTTGTTAGTGCTGTTACTGTTAGTGCTGTTACTGCTGTTAGTGCTGTTACTGCTGTTGTTAGTGCTGTTACTGCTGTTAGTGCTGTTGCTGCTGTTGTTAGTGCTGTTACTGCTGTTAGTGCTGTTGCTGCTGTTAGTGCTGTTACTGCTGTTACTGCTGTTGCTGCTGTTGTTACTGTTGTTAGTGCTGTTGCTGCTGTTGTTAGTGCTGTTACTGTTGTTAGTGCTGTTACTGCTGTTGTTAGTGCTGTTACTGTTGTTAGTGCTGTTACTGCTGTTAGTGCTGTTGCTGCTGTTGTTAGTGCTGTTACTGCTGTTAGTGCTGTTACTGTTGTTAGTGCTATTACTGCTGTTGTTAGTGCTGTTACTGTTGTTAGTGCTGTTACTGTTGTTAGTGCTGTTACTGCTGTTAGTGTTGTTACTGCTGTTGTTAGTGCTGTTACTGTTTGTGCTATTACTGCTCTTGTTAGTGCTGTTACTGTTACTGCTGGTATTGCTGTAGTTACTGCTGTTGCTGCTGTTATTTTTCCTACTGTTGTTGCTCCTGTTATTGCTGTTGCTCCTGTTATTTTTCTACTGTTGCTATTCCTGTTATTGCTGTTGCTGCTGTTATTTTTCTACTGTTGCTGTTGTTCCTGTTATTGCTGTTGCTGCTGTTTTTTCTACTGTTGCTGTTGCTGCTGTTAGTGCTGTTGCTGCTGCTGTTCTTGGGACATCATCAGTCTGGTTTATTACCAGTGGTGTCCCCCAGGATGCCACCCACACCAATCACCTAACATCCAGGGTCCTACTTATTGCTAGGTGAGCAGTGACAGTAGGTGTAAGGTAACTAACACCCAGGTACCTACTTACTGCTAGGTGAACAGTGACAGGAGGTGTAAGGTAACTAACACCCAGGTACCTACTTACTGCTAGGTGAACAGTGACAGGAGGTGTAAGGTAACTAACACCCAGGGTCCTACTTACTGCTAGGTGAACAGTGACAGCAGGTGTAAGGTAACTAACACCCAGGTACCTACTTACTGCTAAGTGAACAGTGACAGGAGGTGTAAGGTGACTAACACCTAGGTACCTACTTACTGCTAGGTGAACAGTGACAGCAGGTGTAAGGTAACTAACACCCAGGTACCTACTTACTGCTAGGTGAACAGTGACAGCAGGTGTAAGGTAACTAACACCCAGGTACCTACTTACTGCTAAGTGAACAGTGACAGCAGGTGTAAGGTGACTAACACCTAGGTACCTACTTACTGCTAGGTGAACAGTGACAGCAGGTGTAAGGTAACTAACACCCAGGTACCTACTTACTGCTAGGTGAACAGGGACAGCAGGTGTAAGGTGACTAACACCCAGGTACCTACTTACTGCTAGGTGAACAGTGACAGCAGGTGTAAGGTAACTAACACCCAGGGTCCTACTTACTGCTAGGTGAACAGTGACAGCAGGTGTAAGGTAACTAACACCCAGGTACCTACTTACTGCTAGGTGAAGAGTGACAGCAGGTGTAAGGTAACTAACACCCAGGTACCTACTTACCGCTAGGTGAACAGTGACAACAGGTGTAAGGTAACTAACACACAGGTACCTACTTACTGCTAAGTGAACAGTGACAGCAGGTGTAAGGTGACTAACACCCAGGTACCTACTTACTGCTAGGTGAACATATATATATATATATATATATATATATATATATATATATATATATATATATATATAGATATATATATATATAAATAATATGTGGTGCCGAATAGGTAAAACTGGTCAATTAACAAGAACTTATTTAAAATTAAGTTCTTTCTAAAATTTTCTCTTATACGTTTAAATATATATTTTTTTCATTTATGTTAATAATGTAAAAATTAATAATTTTGTACCAAAAGAACCTTAGAAAACTTACCTGACCTTATTATAACAAGCACAATTTAATTTACCATAACCCAACTAAATATATTTTAGATAAGTTTACAATAATTTAATAATAAACACAATGAAATATATTTTTTTCGTTAAGTTCAGAATGATTTTTGAGAAATTATTGCATATACAAATTTTCACTTGTCTTATTCGGCAAGAAGAACGTTGCTATTTAAGCTAAAATCGCAAGTTTTACCTATTCGGCACGACATATATGTGTGTGTGTAGTGTATGTGTGTACTCGCCTATTTGTACTCACCTATTTGTGGTTGCAGGGGTCGAGTCACAGCTCCTGGCCCCGCCTCTTCGCTGATTGCTACTAGGTCCTCTCTCTCCCTGCCCCATGAGCTTTATCATACCTCGCCTTAAAACTATGTATGGTTCCCGCCTCCACTACGTCACTTTCTAGGCTATTCCACGACCTGACTACTCTATGACTGAAGAAATACTTCCTAACATCCCTTTGATTCATCTGAGTCTTCAACTTCCAATTGTGACCTCTTGTGTCTGTGTCCCATCTCTGGAACATCCCGTCTTTGTCCACCTTGTCTATTCCACGCAGTATTTTATATGTCGTTATCATGTCTCCCCTGACCCTTCTGTCCTCCAGTGTCGTCAGGCCGATTTCCCTCAACCTTTCTTCGTAGGACAATCCCCGTATCTCTGGGACTAGTCTTGTTGCAAACCTTTGCACTTTCTCTAATTTCTTGACGTGCTTGACTAGGTGTGGATTCCAAACTGGTGTGCATACTCCAGTATGGGCCTGACGTAGATGGTATACAGAATCTTGAACGAATCCTTACTGAGGTTTCGGAACGCTATCCGTAGGTTTGCCAGGCGCCCGTATGCTGCAGCAGTTATCTGATTGATGTGCGCCTCAGGAGATATGTTCGGTGTTATGCTCACCCCCAGATCTTTTTCCTTGAGTGAGGTTTGCAGTCTTTGGCCATCTAAACTATATTGTGTCAGCGGCCTTCTTTGCCCTTCCCCAATCTTCATGACTTTGCATTTGGCAGGGTTAAACTCAAGGAGCCAGTTGCTGGACCAGGCTTGTAGCCTGTCCAGGTCTCTTTGTAGTCCTGCCTGATCCTCATCCGATTTGATTCTTCTCATTAACTTTACATCATCTGCAAACAAGGACACTTCTGAGTCTATCCCTTCCGTTATGTCGTTCACATATACCAAGAACAGCACAGGTCCTAGGACTGACCCCTGTGGAACCCCGCTTGTCACAGGCGCCCACTCTGACACCTCGTCACGTACCATGACTCGTTGTTGCCTCCCTGTCAGGTATTCTCTGATCCATTGCAGTGCCTTTCCTGTTATGTGTGCCTGATCCTCTAGCTTTTGCAGTAACCTCTTGTGAGGAGCTGTGTCGAAGGCCTTCTTGCAGTCCAAAAATATGCAGTCGATCCACCCCTCTCTCTCTTGCCTTTCTTCTGTCACCTTGTCATGAAACTCTAGTAGGTTTGTGACACAGGATTTTCCTTCCCTGAAACCGTGCTGGTTGTCAATTATACACTTGTTTCTTTCCAGGTGCCCCACCACTCTCCTCCTGATGATCTTCTCCATGACCTTGCATACTATACACGTTAGTGATACAGGTCTGTAGTTTAGTGCCTCATGTCTGTCTCCCTTTTTAAAAATTGGGACTACATTTGCCATCTTCCATACCTCAGGGAGTTGCCCAGTTTCAAATGATGTGTTGAAGATCTTTGTTAATGGTACACACAATATCTCTGCTCCCTCTTTAAGGACCCACGGAGAGATGTTGTCTGGTCCCACCGCCTTTGAGGTGTCAAGTTCGCATAGCAGCTTCTTCACCTCCTCCTTGGTTATATGTACCTCATCCAGCACTTGCTGGTGCACCCCCTGCACTGATTTCCTGGAGTCCTACTGGTTTCCACTGTAAATACTTCTTTAAATCTTGTGTTGAGCTCCTGACATACCTCTCAGTCGTTTCTTGTGAATTCCCCATCACCCTTCCATTGTAACAACCCTACCACCATTGTAACAACCCTACCACCATTGTAACAACCCTACCACCATTGTAACAACCCTACCACCATTGTAACAACCCTACCACCATTGTAACAACCCTACCACCATTTTAACAACCCTACCACAATTGTAACAACTCTTTTACCATTGTAACAACCCTACCACCAATGTAACAACCCTACTACCATTGTAACCCTACCATCATTGTAACAACCCTACCACCATTGTAACAACCCTACCACCATTGTAACCCTACCACCATTGTAACAACCCTACTACCATTGTAACCCTACCATCATTGTAACAATCCTACCACCATTGTAACAACCCTACCGCCATTGTAACCCTACCACCATTGTAACAACCCTACCACCATTGTAACAACCCTTCCACCATTGTAACAACCCTACCACCATTGTAACAACCCTACCACCATTGTAACAACCCTACCACCATTGTAACAACCCTACCACCATTGTAACTCTACCACCATTGTAACAACCCTACCACCATTGTAACAACCCTACCACCATTATAACAACCCTACCACCATTGTAACAACCCTACCACCATTGTAACAACCCTACCATCATTGTAACAACCCTACCACAATTGTAACAAATCTTTTACCATTGTAACAACCCTACCACCAATGTAACAACCCTGCCACCATTGTAACAACCCTACCACCATTGTAAAAACCCTACCATCATTGTAAGAACCCTACCACCATTGTAACAACCCTACCACCATTGTAACAACCCTACCACCACTGTAACAACCCTACCATCATTGTAACAACCCTACCACCACTGTAACAACCCTACCACCACTGTAACAACCCTACCACCATTGTAACAACCCTACCATCATTGTAACAACCCTACCACCACTGTAACAACCCTACCACCACTGTAACAACCCTACCACCATTGTAACAACTCTACCACCATTGTAACCCTACCATCATTGTAACAACCCAACCACCATTGTTACAACCCTACCATCCTTGTAACAACCCTACCACCACTGTAACAACCCTACCACCATTGTAACAACTCTTACCATTTTAACAACCCTGCCACCCTTGTAACAGCCCTACCACCAGTCTAACAACCCTGCCACCCTCTACATTACAGGGTCGTCTGAGGTGGTGTCTCTGGCATGGTTACTGGAAGGGGATGAGGTTGACGTGTCCTGGGCTACAGCAGAGAAAGGAGTAGCTATCAACCAGTTGACTCTCAGCAACCTGCACCAGGAACACCGTAATGCCCACCTTACCTGTCGGCTGACAGCCCTCGACCCTGACCATCCCTACGTGGCTTTCAACCTAACTGATGCTTCCACTTTCATCACCATGTACTGTGAGTACTGTGCTCTGCTGGTTCCCTTGTGTTACCACTTACATCACCATGTACTGTGTTAGTTCCCTTGTGTTACCACTTACATCACCATGTACTGTCTTAGATCCCTTGTGTTACCACTTTCATCACCAGCTACTGTGTCAGTTCCCTAGTCACCCTGGAGGCCACCTACTGTGTCAGTTCCCTAGTCACCCTGGAGGGCACCTACTGTGTCAGTCCCCTAGTCACCCTGGAGGGCACCTACTGTGTCAGTTCCCTAGTCACCCTAGAGGGCACCTACTGTGTCAGTTCCCTAGTCACCCTGGAGGGCACGTACTGTGTCAGTCCCCTAGTCATCCTGGAGGGCACCTACTGTGTCAGCCCCCTATCACCCTGGACGGCACCTACTGTGTCAGTCCCCTAGTCGCCCTGGAGGGCACCTACTGTGTCAGTCCCCTAGTCACCCTGGAGGGCACCTACTGTGTCAGTTCCCTAGTCACCCTGGAGGGCACCTACTGTGTCAGCCCCCTATCACCCTGGACGGCACCTACTGTGTCAGTCCCCTAGTCACCCTGGAGGGCACCTACTGTGTCAGTCCCCTAGTCACCCTGGAGGGCACCTACTGTGTCAGTTCCCTAGTCACCCTGGAGGGCACCTACTGTGTCAGTTCCCTAGTCACCCTGGAGGGCACGTACTGTGTCAGTCCCTAGTCACCCTGGAGGGCACCTACTGTGTCAGTCCCCTAGTCACCCTGGAGGGCACCTACTGTGTCAGTCCCTAGTCACCCTGGAGGGCACGTACTGTGTCAGTCCCTAGTCACCCTGGAGGGCACCTACTGTGTCAGTCCCCTAGTCACCCTGGAGGGCACCTACTGTGTCAGTTCCCTAGTCACCCTGGAGGGCACCTACTGTGTCAGTCCCCTAGTCACCCTGGAGGGCACCTACTGTGTCAGTCCCCTAATCACCCTGGAGGGCACCTACTGTGTCAGTCCCCTAGTCACCCTGGACGGCACCTACTGTGTCAGTCCCTAGTCACCCTGGAGGGCACCTGTCAGTCCCCTAGTCACCCTGGAGCGCACCTACTGTGTCAGTCCCCTAGTCACCCTGGAGAGCACCTACTGTGTCAGTCCCTAGTCACCCTGGAGGGCACCTACTGTGTCAGTCCCTAGTCACCCTGGAGGGCACCTACTGTGTCAGTCCCCTAGTCACCCTGGAGGGCACCTACTGTGTCAGTCCCTAGTCACCCTGGAGGGCACCTACTGTGTCAGTTCCCTAGTCACCCTGGAGGGCACCTACTGTGTCAGTCCCCTAGTCACCCTGGAGGGCACCTACTGTGTCAGTCCCCTAGTCACCCTGGAGGGCACCTGTGTCAGTCCCCTAGTCACCCTGGAGGGCACCTACTGTGTCATTTCCCTAGTCACCCTGGAGGGCACCTACTGTGTCAGTCCCCTAGTCACCCTGGAGGGCACCTACTGTGTCAGTTCCCTAGTCACCCTGGAGGGCACCTACTGTGTCAGTTCCCTAGTCACCCTGGAGGGCACCTACTGTGTCAGTCCCCTAGTCACCCTGGAGGGCACCTACTGTGTCAGTCCCCTAGTCACCCTGGAGGGCACCTACTGTGTCAGTCCCCTAGTCACCCTGGAGGGCACCTACTGTGTCAGTCCCCTAGTCACCCTGGAGGGCACCTACTGTGTCAGTCCCTAGTCACCCTGGAGGGCACCTACTGTGTCAGTCCCTAGTCACCCTGGAGGGCACCTACTGTGTCAGTCCCCTAGTCACCCAGGAGGGCACCTACTGTGTCAGTCCCTAGTCACCCTGGAGGGCACCTACTGTGTCAGTCCCCTAGGCCCTAGTCACCCTGGAGGGCACCTACTGTGTCAGTCCCCTAGTCACCTTGGAGGGCACCTACTGTGTCAGTCCCTAGTCACCCTGGAGGGCACCTACTGTGTCATTTCCCTAGTCACCCTGGAGGGCACCTACTGTGTCAGTCCCCTAGTCACCCTGGAGGGCACCTACTGTGTCAGTTCCCTAGTCACCCTGGAGGGCACCTACTGTGTCAGTTCCCTAGTCACCCTGGAGGGCACCTACTGTGTCAGTCCCCTAGTCACCCTGGAGGGCACCTACTGTGTCAGTCCCCTAGTCACCCTGGAGGGCACCTACTGTGTCAGTCCCCTAGTCACCCTGGAGGGCACCTACTGTGTCAGTCCCCTAGTCACCCTGGAGGGCACCTACTGTGTCAGTCCCTAGTCACCCTGGAGGGCACCTACTGTGTCAGTCCCTAGTCACCCTGGAGGGCACCTACTGTGTCAGTCCCCTAGTCACCCAGGAGGGCACCTACTGTGTCAGTCTTTAGTCACCCTGGAGGGCACCTACTGTGTCAGTCCCCTAGGCCCTAGTCACCCTGGAGGGCACCTACTGTGTCAGTCCCCTAGTCACCTTGGAGGGCACCTACTGTGTCAGTCCCTAGTCACCCTGGAGGGCACCTACTGTGTCAGTCCCTAGTCACCCTGGAGGGCACCTACTGTGTCAGTCCCCTAGTCACCCTGGAGGGCACCTACTGTGTCAGTCCCCTAGTCACCCTGGAGGGCACCTACTGTGTCAGTCCCCTAGTCACCCTGGAGGGCACCTACTGTGTCAGTTCCCTAGTCACCCTGGAGGGCACCTACTGTGTCAGTTCCCTAGTCACCCTGGAGGGCACCTACTGTGTCAGTCCCCAAGTCACCCTGGAGGGCACCTACTGTGTCAGTCCCTAGTCACCCTGGAGGGTACCTACTGTGTCAGTCCCCTAGTCACCCTGGAGGGCACCTGTGTCAGTCCCCTAGTCACCCTGGAGGGCACCTACTGTGTCAGTTCCCTAGTCACCCTGGAGGGCACCTACTGTGTCAGTCCCCTAGTCACCCTGGAGGGCACCTACTGTGTCAGTTCCCTAGTCACCCTGGAGGGCACCTACTGTGTCAGTCCCTAGTCACCCTGGAGGGCACCTACTGTGTCAGTCCCTAGTCACCCTTGAGGGCACCTACTGTGTCAGTCCCCTAGTCACCCTGGAGGGCACCTACTGTGTCAGTCCCTAGTCACCCTGGAGGGCACCTACTGTGTCAGTTCCCTAGTCACCCTGGAGGGCACCTACTGTGTCAGTTCCCTAGTCACCCTGGAGGGCACCTACTGTGTCAGTCCCCTAGTCACCCTGGAGGGCGCCTACTGTGTCAGTCCCCTAGTCACCCTGGAGGGCACCTACTGTGTCAGTCCCTAGTCACCCTGGAGGCCACCTACTGTGTCAGTCCCTAGTCATCCTGGAGGACACCTACTGTGTCAGTCCCCTAGTCACCCTGGAGGGCACCTACTGTGTCAGTCCCCTAGTCACCCTGGAGGGCACCTACTGTGTCATTCCCTAGTCACCCTGTAGGGCACCTACTGTGTCATTCCCTAGTCACCCTGTAGGGCACCTACTGTGTCAGTCTCCTAGTCACCCTGGAGGTCACCTACTGTGTCAGTCCCCTAGTCACCCTGGAGGGCACCTACTGTGTCAGTCCCCTAGTCACCCTGGAGGGCACCTACTGTGTCAGTCCCTAGTCACCCTGGAGGGCACCTACTGTGTCAGTCCCCTAGTCACCCTGGAGGGCACCTACTGTGTCAGTCCCTAGTCACCCTGGAGGGCACCTACTGTGTCAGTCCCCTAGTCACCCTGGAGGGCACCTACTGTGTCAGTTCCCTAATCACCCTGGAGGACACCTACTGTGTCAGTCCCCTAGTCACCCTGGAGGGCACCTACTGTGTCAGTCCCCTAGTCAGTATGGAGGGCACCTACTGTGTCAGTTCCCAGGTCACCCTGGAGGGCACCTACTGTGTCAGTCCCTAGTCACCCTGGAGGGCACCTACTGTGTCAGTTCCCTAGTCACCCTGGAGGGCACCTACTGTGTCAGTCCCTAGTCACCCTGGAGGGCACCTGCTGTGTCCGTCCCTAGTCACCCTGGAGGGCGCCTACTGTGTCCGTCCCCTAGTCACCCTGGAGGGCACCTACTGTGTCAGTCCCCTAGTCGCCCTGGAGGGCACCTACTGTGTCAGTCCCTAGTCACCCTGGAGGGCACCTACTGTGTCAGTTCCCTAATCACCCTGGAGGGTACCTACTGTGTCAGTCCCCTAGTCATCCTGGAGGGCACCTACTGTGTCAGTCCCCTAGTCACCCTGGAGGGCACCTACTGTGTCAGTCCCCTAGTCACCCTGGAGGGCACCTACTGTGTCAGTCCCTAGTCACCCTGGAGGGCACCTACTGTGTCAGTCCCCTAGTCACCATGGAGGGCACCTACTGTGTCAGTCCCTTAGTCACCCTGGAGGGCACCTACTGTGTCAGTCCTCTAGTCACCCTGGAGGGCACCTACTGTGGCAGTTCCCTAGTCACCCTGGAGGGCACCTACTGTGTCAGTCCCCTAGTCACCCTGGAGGGCACCTACTGTGTCAGTCCCCTAGTCACCCTGGAGGGCACCTACTGTGTCAGTCCCTAGTCACCCTGGAGGGCACCTACTGTGTCAGTCCCCTAGTCACCCTGGAGGGCACCTACTGTGTCAGTTCCCTAGTCACCCTGGAGGGCACCTACTTTGTCAGTCCCCTAGTCACCCTGGAGGGCACTTACTGTGTCAGTTCCCTAGTCACCCTGGAGGGCACCTACTGTGTCAGTCCCCTAGTCACCCTGGAGGGCACCTACTGTGTCAGTCCCCTAGTCACCCTGGAGGCCACCTACTGTGTCAGTTCCCTAGTCACCCTGGAGTGCACCTACTGTGTCAGTCCCCTAGTCACCCTGGAGGGCACCTACTGTGTCAGTTCCCTAGTCACCCTGGAGGGCACCTACTGTGTCAGTTCCCTAGTCACCCTGGAGGGCACCTACTGTGTCAGTCCCCTAGTCACCCTGGAGGGCACCTACTGTGTCAGTTCCCTAGTCACCCTGGAGGGCACCTACTGTGTCAGTCCCCTAGTCACCCTGGAGGGCACCTACTGTGTCAGTTCCCTAGTCACCCTGGAGGGCACCTACTGTGTCAGTCCCTAGTCACCCTGGAGGACACCTACTGTGTCAGTTCCCTAGTCACCCTGGAGGGCACCTACTGTGTCAGTCCCCTAGTCACCCTGGAGGGCACCTACTGTGTCAGTCCCCTAGTCACCCTGGAGGGCACCTACTGTGTCAGTCCCCTAGTCACCCTGGAGGGCACCTACTGTGTCAGTTCCCTAGTCACCCTGGAGGGCACCTACTGTGTCAGTTCCCTAGTCAACCTGGAGGGCACCTACTGTGTCAGTTCCCTAGTCACCCTGGAGGGCACCTACTGTGTCAGTCCCCTAGTCACCCTGGAGGGCACCTACTGTGTCAGTCCCTAGTCACCCTGGAGGGCACCTACTGTGTCAGTCCCCTAGTCACCCTGGAGGGCACCTACTGTGTCAGTTCCCTAGTCACCCTGGAGGGCACCTACTGTGTCAGTCCCCTAGTCACCTTGGAGGACACCTACTGTGTCAGTCCCCTAGTCACCCTGGAGGGCACCTACTGTGTCAGTCCCCTAGTCACCCTGGAGGACACCTACTGTGTCAGTTCCCTAGTCACCCTGGAGGGCACCTACTGTGTCAGTTCCCTAGTCACCCTGGAGGGCACCTACTGTGTCAGTTCCCTAGTCACCCTGGAGGGCACCTACTGTGTCAGTCCCTAGTCACCCTGGAGGGCACCTACTGTGTCAGTCCCCTAGTCACCCTGGAGGGCAACTACTGTGTCAGTCCCTAGTCACCCTGGAGGGCACCTACTGTGTCAGTCCCCTAGTCACCCTGGAGGGCACCTACTGTGTCAGTTCCCTAGTCACCCTGGAGGGCACCTACTGTGTCAGTTCCTTAGTCACCCTGGAGGGCACCTACTGTGTCAGTTCCCTAGTCACCCTGGAGGGCACCTGCTGTGTCAGTTCCCTAGTCACCCTGGAGGGCACCTACTGTGTCAGTCCCCTAGTCACCCTGGAGGGCACCTACTGTGTCAGTTCCCTAGTCACCCTGGAGGGCACCTACTGTGTCAGTTCCCTAGTCACCCTGGAGGGCACCTACTGTGTCAGTCCCCTAGTCACCCTGGAGGGCACCTACTGTGTCAGTTCCCTAGTCACCCTGGAGGGCACCTACTGTGTCAGTTCCCTAGTCACCCTGGAGGGCACCTACTGTGTCAGTTCCCTAGTCACCCTGGAGGGCACCTACTGTGTCAGTTCCCTAGTCACCCTGGAGGGCACCTACTGCGTGAGTCCCCTAGTCACCCTGGAGGGCACCTACTGTGTCAGTCCCCTAGTCACCCTGGAGGGCACCTACTGTGTCAGTCCCCTAGTCACCCTGGAGGGCACCTACTGTGTCAGTTCCCTAGTCACCCTGGAGGGCACCTACTGTGTCAGTTCCCTAGTCACGCTGGAGGGCACCTACTGTGTCAGTTCCCTAGTCACCCTGGAGGGCACCTACTGTGTCAGTCCCCTAGTCACCCTGGAGGGCACCTACTGTGTCAATCCCCTAGTCACCCTGGAGGGCACCTACTATGTCAGTCCCCTAGTCACCCTGGAGGGCACCTACTGTGTCAGTTCCCTAGTCACCCTGGAGGGCACCTACTGTGTCAGTTCCCTAGTCACCCTGGAGTGCACCTACTGTGTCAGTCCCTAGTCACCCTGTAGGGCACCTACTGTGTCAGTCCCCTAGTCACCCAGGAGGGCACCTACTGTGTCAGTCCCCTAGTCACCCTGGAGGGCACCTACTCTGTCAGTTCCCTAGTCACCCTGGAGGGCACCTACTGTGTCAGTCCCCTAGTCACCCTGGAGGGCACCTACTGTGTCTGTTCCCTAGTCACCCTGGAGGGCACCTACTGTGTCAGTTCCCTAGTCACCCTGGAGGGCACCTACTGTGTCAGTCCCCTAGTCACCCTGGAGGGCACCTACTGTGTCAGTTCCCTAGTCACCGTGGAGGGCACCTACTGTGTCAGTTCCCTAATCACCCTGGAGGGCACCTACTGTGTCAGTCCCCTAGTCACCCTGGAGGGCACCTACTGTGTCAGTCCCCTAGTCACCCTGGAGGGCACCTACTGTGTCAGTCCCCTAGTCACCCTGGAGGGCACCTACTGTGTCAGTCCCTAGTCACCCTGGAGGGAACCTACTGTGTCAGTCCCTTAGTCAGTATGGAGGGCACCTACTGTGTCAGTCCCCTAGTCACCCTGGAGGGCACCTACTGTGTCAGTCCCCTAGTCACCCTGGAGGGCACCTACTGTATCAGTCCCCTAGTCACCCTGGAGGACGCCTACTGTGTCAGTCCCCTAGTCACCCTGTAAGGGACCTACTGTGTCAGTCCCTAGTCACCCTGGAGGGCACCTACTGTGTCAGTCCCCTAGTCACCCTGGAGGGCACCTACTGTGTCAGTCTCCTAGTCACCCTGGAGGGCACCTACTGTGTCAGTCCCTAGTCACCCTGGAGGGCACCTACTGTGTTAGTCCCCTAGTCACCCTGGAGGGCACCTACTGTGTCAGTCCCCTAGTCACCCTGGAGGGCACCTACTGTGTCAGTCCCCTAGTCACCCTGGAGGGCACCTACTGTGTCAGTTCCCTAGTCACCCTGGAGGGCACCTACTGTGTCAGTCCCCTAGTCACCCTGGAGGGCACCTACTGTGTCAGTCCCCTAGTCACCCTGGAGGGCACCTACTGTGTCAGTCCCCTAGTCACCCTGGAGGGCACCTACTGTGTCAGTCCCCTAGTCACCCTGGAGGGCACCTACTGTGTCAGTCCCCTAGTCACCCTGGAGTGCACCTACTGTGTCAGTCCCCTAGTCACCCTGGAGGGCACCTACTGTGTCAGTCCCCTAGTCACCCTGGAGGGCACCTACTGTGTCATTCCCCTAGTCACCCTGGAGGGCACCTACTGTGTCAGTCCCCTAGTCACCCTGGAGGGCACCTACTGTGTCAGTCCCCTAGTCACCCTGGAGGGCACCTGCTGTGTCAGTCCCCTAGTCACCCTGGAGGGCACCTACTGTGTCAGTCCCCTAGTCACTTTGGAGGGCACCTACTGTGTCAGTCCCCTGGTCACCCTGGAGGGCACCTACTGTGTCAGTCCCCTAGTCACCCTGGAGGGCACCTACTGTGTCAGTTCCCTAGTCACCCTGGAGGGCACCTACTGTGTTAGTCCCCTAGTCACCCTGGAGGGCACCTACTGTGTCAGTCCCCTAGTCACCCTGGAGGGCACCTACTGTGTCAGTCCCCTAGTCACCCTGGAGGGCACCTACTGTGTCAGTCCCTAGTCACCCTGGAGGGCACCTACTGTGTCAGTCCCCTAGTCACCCTGGAGGGCACCTACTGTGTCAGTCCCCAGTAGTAGTAGTAGCAGTAGTAGTAGTGGTAGTAGTAGTAGTAGTAGTAGTGGTGGTAATAGTAATAGTATTGGTAGTAGTGGTAGTACTAGTAGTGATATATATATATATATATATATATATATATATATATATATATATATATATATATATATATATATATATATATATATATATATATATATAAATATATATATATATATATATAAATATATATATATATATATATATAAATATATATATATATATATATATATATATATATATATATATATATAAATATATATATATATATATATATATTATATATATATATATATATATATATATATATATATATATATATATATATATATATATATATATATATATATATATATATATATATAGCAGAACTGTGGCTTGGCCAGGACTCGATCCTGCGTTCCCATGCCCAGCTCTGTATGAACTGATCAAAGTACTCATGTCTCTGTCCACTGGACCACCATCCTTAAACACCTGGCGCCCAGCAGTACTGAGCATGTTATCCCAGATATTCATGGTCGTGGAGTTTCAGACATTATATATAAATATATATATATATATATATATATATATATATATATATATATATATATATATATATATATATATATATATATATATTCTTGAATTGTGGTGAAGAAGTGACATGACGCCTTAATGACACTTGTGTAGTAGATAGGTTTTAAATTCTTCGTTGTCTATCTCTCAGACGTTCCGGAGGCGACGCTGCTGGTGGAGGGAGGTCGTAGGAGTGCTGGAGGAGGGAGGGAGGTGATGGAGGGCAAGAGTGTTAGCTTCCTGTGTTCTGTCAGAGCTGACCCTCCAGCTTATAACATTACCTGGCTCCATAATGTAAGTGTACCAAACTGTGTACCTGGCTCCATAATGTAAGTGTACCAAGACTGTTTACCTGGCTCCATAATGTAAGTGTACCAAACTGTGTACCTGGCTCCTTAATGTAAGTGTACCAAGACTGTGTACCTGGCTCCATAATGTAAATGTACCAAGACTGTGTACCTGGCTCCATAATGTAAGTGTACCAAGACTGTGTACCTGGCTCCATAATGTAAGTGTACCAAGACTGTGTACCTGGCTCCATAATGTAAGCGTACCAAACTGTGTACCTGGCTCCATAATGTAAGTGTACCAAGGCTGTACCTGGCTCCATAATGTAAGTGTACCAAGACTGTGTACCTGGCTCCATATTGTAAGTGTACCAAGACTGTGTACCTGGCTTCATAATGTAAGTGTACCAAGACTGTGTACCTGGCTTCATAATGTAAGTGTGCCAAGACTGTGTACCTGGCTTCATATTGTAAGTGTGCCAAGACTGTGTACCTGGCTCCATAATGTAAGTGTGCCAAGACTGTGTACCTGGCTCCATAATGTAAGTGTGCCAAGACTGTGTACCTGGCTTCATAATGTAAGTGTACCAAGACTGTGTACCTGGCTTCATAATGTAAGTGTACCAAGACTGTGTACCTGGCTTCATAATGTAAGTGTACCAAGACTGTGTACCTGGCTTCATAATGTAAGTGTACCAAGACTGTGTACCTGGCTTCATAATGTAAGTGTACCAAGACTGTGTACCTGGCTTCATAATGTAAGTGTACCAAGACTGTGTACCTGGCTCCATAAGGTAAGTGTACCAAGGCTGTGTACCTGGCTTCTTAATGTAAGTGTACCAAGACTGTGTACCTGGCTTCATAATGTAAGTGTACCAAGACTGTGTACCTGGCTTCATAATGTAAGTGTACCAAGACTGTGTACCTGGCTCCATAAGGTAAGTGTACCAAGGCTGTGTACCTGGCTTCATAATGTAAGTGTACCAAGACTGTGTACCTGGCTCCATAAGGTAAGTGTACCAAGACTGTGTACCTGGCTCCATAAGGTAAGTGTACCAAGGCTGTGTACCTGGCTTCTTAATGTAAGTGTACCAAGGCTGTGTACCTGGCTTCATAATGTAAGTGTACCAAGACTGTGTACCTGGCTTCATAATGTAAGTGTACCAAGACTGTGTACCTGGCTCCATAAGGTAAGTGTACCAAGGCTGTGTACCTGGCTTCTTAATGTAAGTGTACCAAGACTGTGTACCTGGCTTCATAATGTAAGTGTACCAAGACTGTGTACCTGGCTCCATAAGGTAAGTGTACCAAGGCTGTGTACCTGGCTTCATAATGTAAGTGTACCAAGACTGTATACCTGGCTTCATAATGTAAGTGTACCAAGACTGTGTAATTGTGGATCCTCATTTATGTTAATTGGTAATTGTGGTTCCCCAGGGTCGTGTGGTGGTGGTCGGAGGTCGTCTCTGGCGTCGGGATAACGCGTCGCTGGTGGTGACGCCGGTACGTCGAGGAGACGCTGGTTTATATACCTGTCTGGCGTCTAACACCGAGGGTGATGGTCACTCCAATGCTGTGTTGCTGCGTGTGGCACGTATGTCTTACTATCATGGTTACTATCATAGTTACTATCATGGTTACTATCATAGTTACTATCATGGTTACTATCATAGTTACTATCATAGTTACTATCATGGTTACTATCATGGTTACTATCATGGTTACTATCATGGTTACTATCATAGTTACTATCATAGTTACTATCATGGTTACTATCATAGTTACTATCATGGTTACTATCATAGTTACTATCATGGTTACTATCATGGTTACTATCATAGTTACTATCATGGTTATTATCATGGTTACTATCATGGTTACTATCATGGTTACTATCATAGTTACTATCATGGTTACTATCATGGTTACTATCATAGTTACTATCATGGTTACTATCATAGTTACTATCGTAGTGTTACTATCATAGTTACTATCGTAGTGTTACTATCATAGTTACTATCATAGTTACTATCATAGTGTTAATATCATAGTTGCTATCATAGTTACTATCATAGTTACTGTCATAGTTACTATCATAGTTACTATCATAGTTACTATCATAGTTACTATCATAGTGTTACTATCATAGTTACTATCATAGTTACTATCATAGTTACTATCATAGTTACTATCATAGTTACTATCATAGTGTTACTATCATAGTTACTATCATAGTTACTATCGTAGTGTTACTATCATAGTTACTATCATAGTTACTATCATAGTTACTATCGTAGTGTTACTATCATAGTTACTATCATAGTTACTATCATAGTTACTATCGTAGTGTTACTATCATAGTTACTATCATAGTTACTATCATAGTTACTATCGTAGTGTTACTATCATAGTTACTATCATAGTTACTATCATAGTGTTAATATCATAGTTACTATCATAGTTACTATCATAGTGTTAATATCATAGTTACTATCATAGTTACTATCATAGTGTTAATATCATAGTTACTATCATAGTTACTATCATAGTGTTACTATCATAGTTACTATCATAGTTACTATCATAGTTACTATCGTAGTGTTACTATCATAGTTACTATCATAGTGTTACTATCATAGTTGCTATCATAGTTACTATCATAGTGTTAATATCATAGTTACTATCATAGTTACTATCATAGTTACTATCATAGTTACTATCATAGTGTTAATATCATAGTTACTATCATAGTTACTATCATAGTGTTACTATCATAGTGTTACTATCATAGTTACTATCATAGTTACTATCATAGTTACTATCATAGTTACTATCATAGTTACTATCGTAGTGTTACTATCATAGTTACTATCATAGTTACTATCATAGTGTTAATATCATAGTTACTATCATAGTTACTATCATAGTTACTATCATAGTTACTATCATAGTGTTAATATCATAGTTACTATCATAGTTACTATCATAGTGTTACTATCATAGTGTTACTATCATAGTTACTATCATAGTTACTATCATAGTTACTATCATAGTTACTATCATAGTTACTATCGTAGTGTTACTATCATAGTTACTATCATAGTTACTATCATAGTGTTACTATCATAGTTACTATCATAGTTACTATCATAGTTACTATCATAGTGTTACTATCATAGTGTTACTATCATAGTTACTATCATAGTTACTATCATAGTTACTATCATAGTTACTATCATAGTGTTAATATCATAGTTGCTATCATAGTTACTATCATAGTTACTATCATAGTTACTATCATAGTGTTAATATCATAGTTACTATCATAGTTACTATCATAGTTACTATCATAGTTACTATCATAGTGTTAATATCATAGTTGCTATCATAGTTACTATCATAGTTACTATCATAGTTACTATCATAGTTACTATCATAGTTACTATCATAGTTACTATCATAGTTACTATCATAGTGTTACTATCATAGTTACTATCATAGTTACTATCATAGTTACTATCATAGTTACTATCATAGTTACTATCATAGTTACTATCATAGTTACTATCATAGTGTTAATATCATAGTTGCTATCATAGTTACTATCATAGTTACTATCATAGTTACTATCATAGTTACTATCATAGTTACTATCATAGTTACTATCATAGTGTTACTATCATAGTTACTATCATAGTTACTATCATAGTGTTACTATCATAGTTACTATCGTAGTGTTACTATCATAGTTACTATCATAGTTACTATCATAGTTACTATCGTAGTGTTACTATCATAGTTACTATCATAGTGTTAATATCATAGTTACTATCATAGTTACTATCATAGTGTTAATATCATAGTTACTATCATAGTTACTATCATAGTGTTAATATCATAGTTACTATCATAGTTACTATCATAGTTACTATCATAGTTACTATCATAGTGTTACTATCATAGTTACTATCATAGTTACTATCATAGTTACTATCATAGTTACTATCATAGTTACTATCATAGTTACTATCGTAGTGTTACTATCATAGTTACTATCATAGTTACTATCATAGTTACTATCATAGTTACTATCATAGTGTTAATATCATAGTTACTATCATAGTTACTATCATAGTTACTATCATAGTTACTATCATAGTGTTACTATCATAGTTACTATCATAGTTACTATCATAGTTACTATCATAGTTACTATCATAGTTACTATCATAGTTACTATCGTAGTGTTACTATCATAGTTACTATCATAGTTAATATCATAGTTACTATCATAGTTACTATCATAGTTACTATCATAGTTACTATCATAGTGTTACTATCATAGTTACTATCATAGTTACTATCATAGTTACTATCGTAGTGTTACTATCATAGTTACTATCATAGTTACTATCATAGTTACTATCATAGTTACTATCATAGTGTTACTATCATAGTTACTATCATAGTTACTATCATAGTTACTATCGTAGTGTTACTATCATAGTTACTATCATAGTTACTATCATAGTTACTATCGTAGTGTTACTATCATAGTTACTATCATAGTGTTAATATCATAGTTGCTATCATAGTTACTATCATAGTGTTAATATCATAGTTACTATCATAGTTACTATCATAGTTACTATCATAGTTACTATCATAGTTACTATCATAGTTACTATCATAGTTACTATCATAGTTACTATCATAGTTACTATCATAGTTACTATCATAGTGTTAATATTATAGTTACTATCATAGTTACTATCATAGTGTTAATATCATAGTTACTATCATAGTTACTATCATAGTTACTATCATAGTTACTATCATAGTTACTATCATAGTGTTACTATCATAGTTACTATCATAGTTACTATCATAGTTACTATCATAGTGTTACTATCATAGTTACTATCATAGTTACTATCATAGTGTTACTATCATAGTTACTATCATAGTTACTATCATAGTTACTATCATAGTGTTACTATCATAGTTACTATCATAGTTACTATCATAGTTACTATCATAGTGTTAATATCATAGTTACTATCATAGTTACTATCATAGTTACTATCATAGTTACTATCATAGTTACTATCATAGTGTTAATATCATAGTTACTATCATAGTTACTATCATAGTTACTATCATAGTTACTATCATAGTTACTATCATAGTGTTAATATCATAGTTACTATCATAGTTACTATCATAGTGTTAATATCATAGTTACTATCATAGTTACTATCATAGTTACTATCATAGTTACTATCATCATAGTTACTATCATAGTTACTATCATAGTTACTATCATAGTTACTATCATAGTTACTATCATAGTTACTATCATAGTGTTAATATCATAGTTACTATCATAGTGTTAATATCATAGTTACTATCATAGTTACTATCATAGTGTTAATATCATAGTTACTATCATAGTTACTATCATAGTTACTATCATAGTTACTATCATAGTTACTATCATAGTTACTATCATAGTTACTATCATAGTTACTATCATAGTTACTATCATAGTTACTATCATAGTTACTATCATAGTTACTATCATAGTGTTAATATCATAGTTACTATCATAGTTACTATCATAGTTACTATCATAGTTACTATCATAGTGTTAATATCATAGTTACTATCATAGTTACTATCATAGTGTTAATATCATAGTTGCTATCATAGTTACTATCATAGTTACTATCATAGTGTTACTATCATAGTTACCATCATAGTGTTACTATCATAGTTACTATCATAGTGTTACTATCATAGTTACTATCATAGTGTTACTATCATAGTTACTATCATAGTGTTACTATCATAGTTACTATCATAGTGTTACTATCATAGTTACTATCATAGTGTTAATATCATAGTTGCTATCATAGTTACTATCATAGTTACTATCATAGTGTTACTATCATAGTTACCATCATAGTGTTACTATCATAGTTACTATCATAGTGTTACTATCATAGTTACCATCATAGTGTTACTATCATAGTTACTATCATAGTGTTACTATCATAGTTACTATCATAGTGTTACTATCATAGTTACTATCGTAGTGTTACTATCATAGTTACTATCATAGTGTTACTATCATAGTTACTATCATAGTGTTACTATCATAGTTACTATCATAGTTACTATCGTAGTGTTACTATCATAGTTACTATCATAGTTACTATCATAGTTACTATCGTAGTGTTACTATCATAGTTACTATCATAGTTACTATCGTAGTGTTACTATCATAGTTACTATCGTAGTGTTACTATCATAGTTACTATCATAGTTACTATCATAGTTACTATCGTAGTGTTACTATCATAGTTACTATCATAGTTACTATCATAGTGTTAATATCATAGTTGCTATCATAGTTACTATCATAGTTACTATCATAGTTACTATCATAGTGTTAATATCATAGTTACTATCATAGTGTTACTATCATAGTTACTATCATAGTTACTATCATAGTTACTATCATAGTTACTATCATAGTGTTAATATCATAGTTGCTATCATAGTTACTATCATAGTTACTATCATAGTTACTATCATAGTTACTATCATAGTGTTAATATCATAGTTACTATCATAGTTACTATCATAGTGTTACTATCATAGTTACTATCATAGTTACTATCATAGTTACTATCATAGTGTTAATATCATAGTTACTATCATAGTGTTAATATCATAGTTACTATCATAGTTACTATCATAGTTACTATCATAGTTACTATCATAGTGTTACTATCATAGTTACTATCATAGTTACTATCATAGTGTTACTATCATAGTTACTATCATAGTGTTACTATCATAGTTACTATCATAGTGTTACTATCATAGTTACTATCATAGTTACTATCATAGTGTTACTATCATAGTTACTATCATAGTGTTACTATCATAGTTACTATCATAGTTACTATCATAGTTACTATCATAGTTACTATCATAGTGTTACTATCATAGTTACTATCATAGTTACTATCATAGTGTTACTATCATAGTTACTATCGTAGTGTTACTATCATAGTTACTATCATAGTTACTATCATAGTTACTATCATAGTGTTAATATCATAGTTACTATCATAGTTACTATCATAGTGTTACTATCATAGTTACTATCATAGTTACTATCATAGTGTTAATATCATAGTTACTATCATAGTTACTATCATAGTTACTATCATAGTTACTATCATAGTGTTAATATCATAGTTGCTATCATAGTTACTATCATAGTTACTATCATAGTTACTATCATAGTTACTATCATAGTTACTATCATAGTGTTACTATCATAGTTACTATCATAGTTACTATCATAGTGTTACTATCATAGTTACTATCATAGTGTTACTATCATAGTTACTATCATAGTTACTATCATAGTTACTATCATAGTTACTATCATAGTGTTACTATCATAGTTACTATCATAGTTACTATCATAGTGTTACTATCATAGTTACTATCGTAGTGTTACTATCATAGTTACTATCATAGTTACTATCATAGTTACTATCATAGTGTTAATATCATAGTTACTATCATAGTTACTATCATAGTGTTAATATCATAGTGTTACTATCATAGTTACTATCATAGTTACTATCATAGTGTTAATATCATAGTGTTACTATCATAGTTACTATCATAGTTACTATCATAGTTACTATCATAGTGTTAATATCATAGTTGCTATCATAGTTACTATCATAGTTACTATCATAGTTACTATCATAGTTACTATCATAGTTACTATCATAGTGTTAATATCATAGTTACTATCATAGTTACTATCATAGTGTTACTATCATAGTTACTATCATAGTTACTATCATAGTGTTACTATCATAGTTACTATCGTAGTGTTACTATCATAGTTACTATCATAGTTACTATCATAGTTACTATCATAGTGTTAATATCATAGTTACTATCATAGTTACTATCATAGTGTTACTATCATAGTTACTATCATAGTGTTACTATCATAGTTACTATCATAGTTACTATCATAGTTACTATCATAGTTACTATCATAGTTACTATCATAGTTACTATCATAGTTACTATCATAGTTACTATCATAGTTACTATCATAGTTACTATCATAGTTACTATCATAGTTACTATCATAGTGTTACTATCATAGTTACTATCATAGTTGCTATCATAGTTACTATCATAGTTACTATCATAGTTACTATCATAGTGTTACTATCATAGTTGCTATCATAGTTACTATCATAGTTACTATCGTAGTGTTAATATCATAGTTACTATCATAGTTACTATCATAGTGTTAATATCATAGTTACTATCATAGTTACTATCGTAGTGTTAATATCATAGTTACTATCATAGTTACTATCGTAGTGTTAATATCATAGTTACTATCATAGTTACTATCATAGTGTTAATATCATAGTTACTATCATAGTTACTATCATAGTTACTATCATAGTTACTATCATAGTTACTATCATAGTTACTATCATAGTTACTATCATAGTTACTATCATAGTTACTATCATAGTTACTATCATAGTTACTATCATAGTTACTATCATAGTTACTATCATAGTTACTATCATAGTTACTATCATAGTTACTATCATAGTTACTATCATAGTTACTATCATAGTTACTATCATAGTTGCTATCATAGTTACTATCATAGTTACTATCATAGTTACTATCATAGTGTTACTATCATAGTTACTATCATAGTTACTATCATAGTTACTATCATAGTGTTACTATCATAGTGTTACTATCATAGTTACTATCATAGTGTTAATATCATAGTTACTATCATAGTTACTATCATAGTGTTAATATCATAGTTACTATCATAGTTACTATCATAGTGTTACTATCATAGTTACTATCATAGTTACTATCATAGTGTTACTATCATAGTTACTATCATAGTTACTATCATAGTGTTACTATCATAGTTACTATCATAGTTACTATCATAGTGTTACTATCATAGTTACTATCATAGTTACTATCATAGTGTTACTATCATAGTTACTATCATAGTTACTATCATAGTTACTATCATAGTGTTACTATCATAGTTAATATCATAGTTACTATCATAGTTACTATCATAGTGTTACTATCATAGTTACTATCATAGTTACTATCATAGTGTTACTATCATAGTTACTATCATAGTTACTATCATAGTTACTATCATAGTGTTACTATCATAGTGTTACTATCATAGTGTTACTATCATAGTTACTATCATAGTGTTACTATCATAGTGTTACTATCATAGTGTTACTATCATAGTTACTATCATAGTGTTACTATCATAGTTACTATCATAGTGTTACTATCATAGTTACTATCATAGTTACTATCATAGTTACTATCATAGTTACTATCATAGTGTTACTATCATAGTTACTATCATAGTTACTATCATAGTTACTATCATAGTGTTAATATCATAGTTACTATCATAGTGTTACTATCATAGTTACTATCATAGTGTTACTATCATAGTTACTATCATAGTGTTACTATCATAGTTACTATCATAGTGTTACTATCATAGTTACTATCATAGTTACTATCATAGTTACTATCATAGTTACTATCATAGTGTTACTATCATAGTTACTATCATAGTTACTATCATAGTTACTATCATAGTGTTACTATCATAGTTACTATCATAGTTACTATCATAGTTACTATCATAGTGTTAATATCATAGTTACTATCATAGTTACTATCATAGTGTTAATATCATAGTTACTATCATAGTTACTATCATAGTTACTATCATAGTGTTACTATCATAGTTACTATCATAGTTACTATCATAGTTACTATCATAGTGTTACTATCATAGTTAATATCATAGTTACTATCATAGTTACTATCATAGTGTTACTATCATAGTTACTATCATAGTTACTATCATAGTTACTATCATAGTTACTATCATAGTCTACTATCCTGGTTTATTAGTAGTGAAAGTGGTAGTAGATAGTTGTTGTATTCACCTATTTCACCTATTTTTCGGACATATTTCACGCATTTCACCTATTTTTGCACCTATTTATTTACGTTTGTCACCTATTTTCTCCTGACAGACTCGCCGTACTGCGCAGGTACGCCTCACACTCACCTGGTGGTAGGTTCTAACACCACCTTAAGCCTCACCTGCAAGGTGGAGGCTGTGCCTCAGGAGGTGAACTTCACCTGGAAGGTGTCAGCACCTCCCCTGACCCCCCCAAGGGGTCACAAGGTGAAGGACCCTAGGGGAGGGGTGGTCACGGGGGACTACCGCCCCTTAGGCTTCATTGACCTGACCCCTGGTCACCTAGGTGACCCCTGGGTGGTCACCCCGGCACCTAGGAGCTGGGAGGTGCCGTCACCTGACTCCTGGGAGGAAGTAGGTGAGGAGGAGATGGAAGTAGGTTCCCTGCTACACCACCGCCTGGATCCAGCTTCACCTACACGCTCAGTAGTCACCTTGACACCTACTGCACCTGTCCAGGTGATCTGTTATGCAAGAAACCGGGTAGGACGTACCAGGGTACCTTGTACCTATACCCTCAGTGTTGTAGGTAAGTTATTCGGTCTTTATTGTCAGTTATTATTATTATTATTATTATTATGATTATTATTATTATTATTATTTCGAAATTATCATTATCCATATATAATTTCAGTGTTATTATATGTAAAAGTCATTCTGACGCCCACAGGTCACACCCACACGCCCACACCTCACACACGCCCACACACACCCCCCACGGGTCGCACCCACACGCCCACATCTCACACCCGAACAGGTCACACCCACACGCCCACACCTCACACACCCACAGGTCACACCCACACCTGACTCCCACACGCCCACACCTGACTCCCACACGCCCACACCTCACACCCCCACAGGTCACACGCCCACACCTCACCCGCACGCCCACAGGTCACACCCACACGCCCACACCTCACACGCCCACACCCCCACGGGTCGCACCCACACGCCCACACCTCACACCGCCATAGGTCACACCCATACCTGACACCCACACGCCCACACCTCACAGCCCCACAGGCCACACCCACACCTCACACCCACACGCCCACACCTCACACCTCCACAGGTCACGCCCACACCTCACACCCGCACGCCCACAGGTCACACCCACACGCCCACACCTCACGCCCGCACGCCCACAGGTCACACCCACACGTCACACCTACACGCCCACACCTCACACCCACACGCCCACATCTCACACCCTCACATCACACCCATAGCCCTCATTTCACGCCCTCACGCCCACAATTTACACCCTCACGCCCACAATTCACGCCCACAGAGCCGCCAGTACCGCTGAGGGACTGCAACGTAACGATGGTGGGCGAAACGCAGCTGATGGTGAAATGTGACGCCCACACCCACAGTTCCCACGCCCACGAGGATGGGTCCCACGCCCACTCGCCCAGTGCTAGCTTTGTACTCTCTCCTGAAGCAAGTGCCCGAGCCAACCTCGAGGTAAGTAGGTACTGGTGGTAGTTAGGTACTGGTGGTAGGTTCTGATGGTAGGTACTGGTGGTAGTTAGGTACTGATGGGTAGTTAAGTACTGGTGGGTAGTTAAGTACTGGTGGGTAGTTAGATACTGGTGGTAGGTACTGGTGGTAATTAGGTACTGATGGTACTTAGGTACTGATGGTACTTAGGTACTGATGGTACTGATGGGTAGTTAGATACTGGTGGTAATTAGGTACGGGTGCGTAGTCAGGTACCAGAGGGTAGCCAGGTACCACTAGTAGTCAGGTACCAGTAGTCAGGTGGTAACAGTGGTAACCAGGTACCACTAGTAGTCACCAGTAGTTAGGTACCAAATGGTTAGTTTCAAGACCTTTACATACTGTCAGATATAAAATATAAGTTATTAGTTATCAGTAGTTATCAGTTAGTTATTAGTTATCAGTAGTTATCAGTTAGTT
>NW_027195169.1:65000-80000 GCF_038502225.1 Cherax quadricarinatus
GCTCTCCTGGCCACCTCGGCTAGTGTGTCGACCATTGCTCTGTTGCTCTCATCGTATTCTTCTCTTGGCCTCCTGCAGTTCTGTGGTGGGTTGTACATTACTGCAATTATCACCTTATGTCCCTCAGACTGTATTGTTCCTACTAAGTAGTCCCTTTCGCCCGTGCCATCCATTCCTTCCATTTTCTCGAAACCCCCACTGGTTTTTAATGAGCAGTGCAACTCCTCCTCCCCCTCTCCTCCCTCTGTCTTTCCTGAAGATTTAATATCCGGATGGAAAGATTGAATCTGTTATTATTCTGGTGAGTTCTGTGTGTGTGTGTGTGTGTGTGTGTGTGTGTGTGTGTGTGTGTGTGTGTGGTGTGTGTGTGTGTGTGTGTGTGTGTGTGTGTGTGTGTGTGTGTTTGTGTTGTGTGTGTGTGTGTGTGTGTGTTTGTGTTGTGTGTGTGTTTGTGTGTGTTGTGTGTTGTGTGTGTGTGTGTGTGTGTGTGTGTGTGTGTGTGTGTGTGTGTGTGTGAGTGTGTGTGTGTGTTATGTGTGTGTGTGTGTGTGTGGTCGCTAAGTATTAACATTTATATATTACCAACATGAATATTCTCACCAAACCATACCCCGGCCGGGATTGAACCCGCGGTCAGAGAGTCTCAAAACTCCAGACCGTCGTGTTAGCCAGTGGACCAGCTACCCACAATAAGATTCATCCAACTAGGTATATTTCTACACCATAGGAAGGTTAGTATAGGCCACCACTGTGACCACAAATGCAAGTTTTTACAGACGAATCTCCAGCTAGCGTGGCCGTGACGAACTCTAGCTCAAGTCCCCTCACTGCCGTTAACATGACTCGTGTCAATCGTGTCATTACGATTTCGTGAGTCATGAATATTCTCAAAATTAATGTTTCTGATTTTTTTTAAGGGAGACTACAATATTTTTTAAGAGGGAGACTACACTATTTTTAAGGGAGATTACAAAATTTTTAAGGGAGACTACAATATTTTTTAAGAGGGAGACTACACTATTTTTAAGGGAGATTACAAAATTTTTAAGGGAGACTACAATATTTTTAAGGGAGACTACAATATTTTTAAGGGAGACTACAATATTTTTAAGGGAGACTACAATATTTTTTAAGAGGGAGACACAAATATTTTTAAGGGAGACTACAATATTTTTAAGGGAGACTACAATATTTTTAAGGGAGACTACAATATTTTTTAAGAGAGAGACTACAATATTTTTTAAGAGAGACTACCATATTTTTTAAGAGGGAGACTACAATATTTTTTAAGAGAGACTACCATATTTTTTAAGAGGGAGACTACAATATTTTTAAGGGAGACTACAATATTTTTAAGGGAGACTACAATATTTTTCTGTACTTGCACAGTATCGCCACCAGCAGTGAGTGAGTCCGGGAGCCCAGAGCCTGGGAGAGAGGAGGGCTACTCTGAGGTGGGCGGTGGTGGGCTGAGCAGTGGACTGGGGATGGCCATCGGTGGGCTGGTGGGCGGGGTGGGCGTGACGCTGCTGGTGCTGGTGTTAGTGATTATTGTAATGAGGAGAAGACAGAAGAGGAGGTCAGCTGAGGAGGAGCTGGTGGCGCCCACACCTGCGCCCACACCTGCCCTTCCAGGTGAGTGACACACCTGTATCACACCTGTCCAGGTTCGTGCCCTTCCAGGTGAGTGACACACCTGTATAACACCTGTCCAGGTTCCTGCCCTTCCAGGTTAGTGACACACCTGTACCACACCTGTCCAGGTTCCTGCCCTTCCAGGTGAGTGGCACACCTGTATAACACCTGTCCAGGTTCCTGCCCTTCCAGGTTAGTGACACACCTGTACCACACCTGTCCAGGTTCCTGCCCTTCCAGGTGAGTGGCACACCTGTACCACACCTGTCCAGGTTCCTGCCCTTCCAGGTTAGTGACACACCTGTACCACACCTGTCCAGGTTCCTGCCCTTCCAGGTGAGTGGCACACCTGTACCACACCTGTCCAGGTTCCTGCCCTTCCAGGTGAGTGGCACACCTGTACCACACCTGTCCAGGTTCCTGCCCTTCCAGGTGAGTGGCACACCTGTACCACACCTGTCCAGGTTCCTGCCCTTCCAGGTGAGTGGCACACCTGTACCACACCTGTCCAGGTTCCTGCCCTTACATGTGACTGACCACACCTGCATGACCTCCCACCAGGTAAGTACCTCCCGTATCACACCTGTAATAATAATTATAACCATAACAGTAATAATAGCAATAATAATAATAGTAACAATAGTAACAATAATTATAACAGTAATAATAATTATAATTACCTCCCACAGAGAGGGTGGGAGAGGAACTTCCGGTGGTAGGCAGCAGTGTGGGCAACCCTCCCCCCAGCAGTGTGGGCAACCCACCCCCCAGCAGTGTGGGCAACCCACCCCCCAGCAGTGTGGGCAACCCACCCCCCAGCAGTGTGGGCAACCCACCCCCCAGCAGTGTGGGCAACCCACCCCCGAGCAGTGTGGGCAACCCACCCCCCCACACCCCAAAACGACCCCTCACCCCACACCTCCCACGCCTACCACACACCCCACGCCCACCACACACCCCACGCCCACCACGCACTCCACGCCTGCAACACACGCCGCCTCCATCCAAGGTAAGCAAAATATTAGGCCTACGGAGGTCTCAGCAATATATAAATTAATATATATATATATATATATATATATATATATATATATATATATATATATATATATATATATATATATATATATGTGTGTGTGTGTGTGTGTGTGTATTCTTGCGTCAGTGTCTTGCGTTTGCGTCAGTTTCAAAGTTTTTTCTGTTTGCGTCATCAAGAATCTCGGTGTTTTTTTTTTTTTCTTCCCGTGTCGTTAATGTCATTGTTTTGTCTTGTTTGCTTTTGTTTGATTTGTTTTATTTGCTTGTTTTCTGATCTCTTTGCTCTTGTCTGGGGTTTACATTGTTTTCCTTGATTCGTTTACTTAAGCAAGCTCGCTGTGCTGTACATGCGTGTTTAGCGCATGAGAACACTGCTAGTAGGCCTAGCTGCATGGCCCATATGTGTTTAGCGCATAAGAACACTGCTGGTAGGCCTAGCTGCATGGCCCATACGTGTTTAGCGAATGAGAAAACTGCTGGTAGGCCTAGCTGTATAACCCATACGTGTTTAAAGCATAAGAACACTGCTGGTAGGCCTAGCTACATGGCCCATACGTGTTCAGCGCATGAGAAAACTGCTGGTAGGCCTAGCTGTATAACCCATATGTGTTTAGCGCATAAGAACACTGCTGGTAGGCCTAGCTGCATGGCCTATACGTGTTTAGCGAATAAGAACACTGCTGGTAGGCCTAGCTGCATGACCCATGCTTGTTTAGCGCATAAGAACACTACTGGTAGGTCTAGCTGCATGGCCCATACTTGTTTAGTGCGTAACACTGCTGGTAGGCCTAGCTGCATGGCCCATACTTGTTTAGCGCATAAGAACACTGCTAGTATGCCTAGCTGCATGGCCCATACGTGTTTAGCGCATGAGAACACTGCTGGTAGGCCTAGCTGCATGGCCCATACTTGTTTAGCCCATAAGAACACTGCTGGTAGGCCTAGCTGCATGGCCCATACGTGTTTAGCGCATAACACTGCTGGTAGGCCTAGCTGCATGGCCCATACTTGTTTAGCGAATGAGAACACTGTTGGTAGGCCTAGCTGCATGGCCCATACCTGTAACGCATGAGAACACTGTTGGTAGGCCTAGCTGCATGGCCCATACGCGTTTAGTGCATGAGAACACTGCTGGTAGGCCTAGTTGCATGGCCCATACGTGTTTAGCGCACGAGAACACTGTTGGTAGGCCTAGCTGCATGACCTATACGTGTTTAGCGCATTAGAACACTGTTGGTAGGCCTAGCTGCATGGCCCATACGTGTTTAGCGCTCTGATATTTCTGGATTTTTATGCAGATTTTGAGACGGAGTAGCGAGGCCGCAGGTAGAGGCAGCAAAGACTCTGTGGTGGACGCTACCTCAGCGGCGGTAGCGGCGCCGGCGGAAGCTATGCTAGCGGCGGAAGCTGCGGTAGCGGCGGAAGTTACGGTAGCGGCGGAAGTTACGGTAGCGGCGGCGGAGGAAGCTGCGGTAGCGGCGGAGGGCGGCGGCAGCGGCAGCGGCAGCGGCAGCGGCGGCGGCGGCTCGCCCAGGGTGAAGAAATGAGCGTCATGTGCACTACCAGGCCGGGGTGTACACACACACACACACACACACACACGCACACACACACACACACACACACACACACACACACACACACACACACACACACACACACACACACACACACACCTGTTATAACAACAGTAACAACTGCTTCAGGACTTGCAAATAGGTGTCAAACAACCGTCAGACCTGTAAAACACCCTTCAACACATCAAACACCCGCCAGTACCATCAAACACCCGTCAACATCATCAGACACTTGTCAGCACCAAACACCCGACAATACCATCAAACACCCGCCAACAGCATCAAACACCCATGAGACACCAACACCATCAAACACCCGTGAGACACCAACACCATCAAACACCTGTCAAACACCCACCAACACCAAACACCCACCAACACCATCAAACACCCACCAACACCATCAAACACCCGTCAGACACCCACGAACACCATCAAACACCCGTCAGACACCCACGAACACCATCAAACACCCACCAACACCATCAAACACCCGCCAACACCATCAAACACCCGTCAGACACCCACGAACACCATCAAACACCCGTCAGACACCCACGAACACCATCAAACACCCACCAACACCATCAAACACCTGTCAAACACCCGCCAACATCTGACATACAGGCTGTATATTATGTATATTTTTAATAAATCTTTTGTATACCGTTTGTTGTTTCTCTGTTGTCCCGTTGAATAAGCTGACAGAGAGCTCTTTATAACCAGTTTGGTGACTCTTGCAGAGCGCGGTTCAATGATAAACGTCTTTGGAGGCTTGTTACTTTATTTGCAAAGTCGTGCTGGGTACACAGACTTGTGTGTTAAATGCCCATGACCCGGGAGGGCCATCCCACGAGGGAGAGAGGGAGTAGGACTGTTGACTGCTTCTAGGCTTCTGAGTGAGTGAGAGTGGGACCAGCATCCCACTGACCTGGGCAGGCCTAGAGGGCAACACTTGAGTGCCACAAACTATGAACTAAGCTGGGAGACAGCATAGGCTGTCTGTGCAGGCAGTACAGGCTGTTTACATTTGCTCAGCCACCTACCTCGTTCCGACGCGACAATACTGGTGGTAAAAAAAACTCAATCTCTCTCTCGTAGGAACAGGACACAGAACACAAAATAAAAAACACGTATATACATATGGACATGGAAAAAAAAACTTCCTACAGGGAGGGAAGAAAAAAACGTGGGGTGTGCTAAACATTGTGGTCATAGGCAGTGAGCGTCGATAGGCATCACTGCACGCCTTCCTGCGTCTGGACAGTTGCTGCAACACAGGAGACATCGCTGCGGCTGAGCTGTGACGTAACAGGGTATGGGCTCCTCTAGAACGGTGAAGCAGCCATAGTAGGAGTCACTGCAGGTTTTACTCAACCTGGGGCACGACATGCTGCTGCCCTCGAGTGAGGCATCATCAAAACTCGGTAACTGGGCAGGACTTCTGGCAAGCGACTCAGGAGGACATTTCTCGACTGGTACTGTGACTGGGCTGTCACTGCTGGCGAGTGTGGAGTAAGTTGTGGAGTGAGTCATGGCAGAGATGACTGGGCAAAATATCTGGGAGTCATAACATCATACACCAGACTGCAGTGAGCGAGCTAGCAGTCAAAGTGACATCTTTGGGCAGGCTGCTCACTGAAGCTTGTGACATGAGGCTAACACAGCGCCTGCTGACAGGGCTTAAACTGCGGCTTGACGAGTGTCATTCTCTTGGCAGTTGGAGTTATAGCAGAGGTTAGTCTAAGCGTCCCCAGACTTGTTTCTCTACATATAACTGCACTCTGAAGGTCTGGAGGTGAAGTAAAACAAATCTCGATGGGAATCATAGCAGGTATGATTCTGCAGAACATCTATGAGCGACGAGCATAAGAGCTTCCTGTACAAGGGGCTCATATGCTCAGGGCTGACTAATATCAGCTGTCAAACACGCTGGTCACACCGGGTGACAGGCAATAAAGTGCTACACAGGGGTCTGGGCTAAAGACCACACTGGACACACAGAAAACTTTACACACACCCGCAGTACATGCGGTACAACATGCTTTTCTGTGCACAAAATTGACACAAAGCCATACATTAACATGTTAGAACACTGAGAGGAATTAACACACGACATATATCTTCTCTCAATCTTCTCGACAATACTGACAATTACTGAAACACTCGATGTGACTATGTGATGTCAGGCGTGACGTCGCAAGGTGACGTCAGCAACATTGTGATGTCGGTAGACATCTCGAGGTGACGTCAGGCAGACATTGTGACGTCATGAAGTTGGGCAGCAGCATCGGTGACGTCAATGTGATGCGGGCAGCAGACCACAGCATATGGCCTGGGACATCTGGCTTGGTAACCCATGTGGCTCATAGGTCCACGTGGCTTTGTCCACACCCCATTTGGCGTTGGGATCCATGTGGCGTCGGGATCCACGTGGCGTCGTGATCTACGTGGCATACTGATCCACATAGCTTCAAGTGGCCTCGGGCACTCGGATACACAGCTCTGGCAATGAATTCACACGGAAAACAGCAGAAAACACAGCAAAGGGAGTGATGGCATGGTGGTGTATGGTAGTGTGCTGGCGAGGAGCGTGGGTGAGTGTATGGCGAGGGAGGATCTGGTCACTTCCTCCTCTCCCACCCACAAACACGTGAAGCTCACAATGGATGCAGAAATCACCACAAAACTCACCTCTGGCCTGCTGAAACAGCTGTGCTGAACTGAACAACAACAGCAACATACAAATGATGCTGAACACGTGACTTGAGAAACAGCGTGGGACACTGTGGCATGGGGTCACTGGGACGCCACTTACAATTCTCGAAGAAATTCGGCAAATTTCGGCTAGATCCTGCTTGTACCTGTGTCTGGACGCTGAAACGTGCAGACACGACATCAGGATAACTCGTTGAGAGACAGATGCTTCTAGTGTAGGGTGATGAAGTGAACACTACCTCATTCCATCGCCTTCCTCTCTCCAGACAAACACAACTTGCTGCGACCACCGCTGCCACCAATGTGAAACAGTTTTTTTTGGTGGCTCTTGCAGTGGAGCCGGGTTCAATTACAGTGGAACCTCAAAAATCGAACTGCTCCCAACACAACCAATTATGCAAGTGTATTTTTGTAAGTGCTTTTATAAGTGTATTTTTGAGGGTCTGATATGGCCTAATCTAACTTGACTCAAGAAATCTTAATGACACGATTGCAAACAAACCATACCCCGGCCGGGATTGAATCCGCGGTCATAGAGTCTCAAAACTCCAGCCCATCGCGTTAGTCACTGGACCAGCTAGCCACAATAAGATTCATCCAACTAGGTATATTTCTACACCATAGGAAAGTTAGCACAGGCACCACTGTGACCACAAATGCAAGTTTTTACAGAGGAATCTCCAGCTAGCGTGGCCGTGACGCGACGGGCTGGAGTTTTGAGACTCTATGACCGCGGGTTCAATCCCGGCCGGGGGTATGATTTATGGCCTAATCTAATTAACATTATTCCTGATGGGAATAAATTCATTCGGTGGTGGCACTCGAACAGCCTTCTGGACTGAAGAAAGATCGATATTTGAGGTTCCACTGTATAGACATCTTTGGAGGCTTCTTACTTTATTTGCAAAGTCGTGGTGGGTACCCAGGCTTGTGTGTTAGGTGCCCATGGCCCGGGAGAGCCATGCCCATGAGGGAGAGAGGGAGTAGGACTGTTTACTGCTTCTAGGCCGCTGAGTGAGAGTGTGGGACCAGCGTCCCACTGACCTGGGCAGGCCTAGAGGGCAGCACCTGAGTGCCGCAAAATGTGAACCAAGCTGGCAGACAGTACAGGCTGTCTACATCTTGATCCGAGGAAGTGGAGCTGACCTCCATTCCCCTGGATCAACTCTCATCCCCTCCCCCAGGAGCTTTCCCCCCCTTGAGGATTTAGCGCTTCTCAGAAAATGGTGCATTGTTCTGGCAATGTTTCGCTCTGTTTAGAGCTTTATCAAGTGATGTTTCGCCCTGTTTAGGACTTTATCAAGTGATGTTTCGCCCTGTTTAGGACTTTACCAAGTGATGTTTCGCCCTGTTTAGGACTTTATCAAGTGATGTTTTGCCCTGTTTAGGACTTTACCAAGTGATGTTTCGCTCTGTTTAGGACTTTATCAAGTGATGTTTCGCCCTGTTTAGGATTTTACCAAGTGATGTTTCGCTCTGTTTAGGACTTACCAAGTGATGTTTTGCCCTGTTTAGGACTTTATCAAGTGATGTTTTGCCCTGTTTAGGACTTTACCAAGTGATGTTTCGCCCTGTTTAGGACTTTACCAAGTGATGTTTCGCCCTGTTTAGAGCTTTATCAAGTGATGTTTCGCTCATTGTAGAGCTGAACGAATATTTTGAGAAACTAAATATTTGAAAAAAAAACACCTGGCTGTTACAGCTGGCCTGGCTGTTACAGCTGGCCAGGCTGTTACAGCTGGCCAGGCTGTTACAGCTGGCCAGGCTGTTACAGCTGGCCAGGCTGTTACAGCTGGCCAGGCTGTTACAGCTGGCCAGGCTGTTACAGCTGGCCTGGCTGTTACAGCTGGTCAGGCTGTTACAGCTGGCCTGGCTGTTACAGCTGGCCTGGCTGTTACAGCTGGCCTGGCTGTTACAGCTGGCCTGGCTGTTACAGCTGGCCTGGCTGTTACAGCTGGCCTGGCTGTTACAGCTGGCCTGGCTGTTACAGCTGGCAAGGCTGTTACAGCTGGCCAGGCTGTTACAGCTGGCCTGGCTGTTACAGCTGGCCAGGCTGTTACAGCTGGCCAGGCTGTTACAGCTGGCCTGGCTGTTACAGCTGGCCTGGCTGTTACAGCTGGCCAGGCTGTTACAGCTGGCCAGGCTGTTACAGCTGGCCTGGCTGTTACAGCTGGCCTGGCTGTTACAGCTGGCCTGGCTGTTACAGCTGGCCAGGCTGTTACAGCTGGCCAGGCTGTTACAGCTGGCCTGGCTGTTACAGCTGGCCAGGCTGTTACAGCTGGCCTGGCTGTTACAGCTGGCCTGGCTGTTACAGCTGGCCTGTCTGTTACAGCTGGCCAGGCTGTTACAGCTGGCCAGGCTGTTACAGCTGGCCTGGCTGTTACAGCTGGCCAGGCTGTTACAGCTGGCCTGGCTGTTACAGTTGGCCTGGCTGTTACAGCTGGCCAGGCTGTTACAGCTGGCCTGGCTGTTACAGCTGGCCAGGCTGTTACAGCTGGCTTGGCTGTTACAGCTGGCTTGGCTGTTACAGCTGGCCTGGCTGCTACAGCTGGCCAGGCTGTTACAGCTGGCCAGGCTGTTACAGCTGGCCTGGCTGTTACAGCTGGCCTGGCTGTTACAGCTGGCCTGGCTGTTACAGCTGGCCTGGCTGTTACAGCTGGCCCGGCTGTTACAGCTGGCCCGGTATATATACACTACAGTGTTGATATTCACTATGTACCTCCGCTAGCAACTTGTATCATTGATGACCCTCGTGTAGTTAACAGTCTTGACACCTAACTAACTAACCCCAACCTGGAACCTAACTTCTAACTACTCTGAGAAGCAGGAGCACTCACAAGTTAGTCTTGGAGTTATTAGTGTACTGGTAATTTACCCGGGTGTACCCAAACCCGGGGCTTTATATCCAGTGACCCGGGTATTAGTGGTATTTAGGTACCCGAGGTTATATGGAAATATTAGGTGCACTACTCTGAGATTATACCTGATTACAGTAACATTCTGTGTCGGTAGCTGGGTTGGTAACGCAATCAGCTCACGCATCCAGTTCCGTGGTTCGATCTCCAGTACGGCTGGAAACAGGACGTGTTTCCTTAAGACATGTGCTGTCACTCTTCACCTAGTAGCAAGTAGGTACCTGGGTATTAGTCAGCTTACACCTGCTGTCCATGTTTACCCATCGGTAAAATGGGTACCAGGGTATTAATCGACTGGTCTGGGTCGCATCCTGGGACAAAACTGACCTAATTTACCCGAAATGTTCAGCTATGGTCTGTATAAGTTGAACCATGTACTTATGGGAATAAAAATTATTATTATTATTATTATTATTATTATTATTATTATTATTATTATTACATTCCCAGGTTGGTTTGAGTCGTGTTTACAAGTGAATGAACTCTAAGTTCGCGTTTGTGTTTACTCTGCAAGTTCCCTTAATTAATGTAGATATATTCCGAGTCTGAAACTGAGGAGGGATGGGGAATTGAGGAGGCGGGGGGGGGGGGGAAGGGAGGGTATCTACCTACCTGGGGTCTACCTGGAGGGCATTCCGGGGATCAACGCCCCCGCGGCCCGGTCCACGACCAGGCCTCCCGGTGGATCAGGGCCTGATCAACGAGGTTTTTACTGATGGACGCATGCAATCCAACGTACGAACCACAGCCCGGCTGACCCGGCACTGTCTTTAGGTATCTGTCCAGCTCCCTCTTAATGACAACCAGGAGTCCTCCCGTAATGCCCCTTATTGCTGGTGGGAGGCTGTTGAACAGTCTTGGGCCCTGAACACTTTGTGTTTTCCCTTAGTGCACCAGTGACGGCCCTACTTTTCACTGGGGGCATGTTGCACCACCTGCCAAGTCTTTTGATTTCGTAGGGAGAAATTTCTGTGTGCATATTAGGGACCAGTCCCTCCAGGATCTTCCAGGTGTAGATTATGATATATCTCTGTCGCCTGCGCTCCAGTGAGCATGTGGAAATTGGCCACCCCCTTTATTTTGAGGAAGGGGGGGGCTGTGGAGAAATTTTCTCCAGGAGGGGGTATCAGCCCCCTTCAGCCCTTTCAGCCCTGAGGGGCCAAGCCCTCTCAGAAGGGGCGAACGTCTTGTTTACTGCTAGAGTGAGTAATTGATCACAGATGCTATGCCACGTAGTCAAGTGACCTCTGCTCCTTGCAGCGGTGTTGCAAAGTGTATTTTTATAAGAGACAGTACATCTCTTACTTAGCAGGACAATTAAGGAAAATCCTGCTCCCACTTTATTACCATGGTAAAAATAGTGGACATTGTTGTCTATGCTTAAGACAGCAAGAATCAAACATTCTGCTTTGCTTCATCGAGGAAGTGGCAAGGAAGCAAGGAGTACTAGGTCAGCTTTTTTTTGTGCTAGGGCAGTGACGGCTTGGGGCGGTGTGGCGTCGCGAGACTAGCTTTGACTCTAGTGAGAGTCACACTGACGCCAGGATAACCAGCAAAGAACACTGATCTGTGCGTTAGTGTGAATAAAGTGTCTCACAAAACACAATAAACACTTAAGAGAAGTGTGATCAGCTTCTCTTGTGATAAAATTGTGAACAATAAAGACAAATCTTGTGGAACATAGTGTACCAGTGTGCGTTTCCTAGACAATGGAAGACGTGGACATCCAAGGACACTTCAGCTTCTATCAAGTCACCGATACCTGTCAAAGGTGTTGAGAACACCATAGCTCACGTTACAAGAGCAATGTATGTTACGAATTTCTTGTAGATCGGGGGACTGCGCAGTTCTTGAGTCGCAAGGAGTTTGTAATCAACCTATAGTCGGCAGTAAGGTGTGGACTTTTGAGTCCAAACAAGTAGGTATATCGTCAGCCATCATCGAATGAAATATGCTGACATAACACCCCTCAGGGGTAATTTATATACTTACAAATTATATTTCTTGACAGCCCATGTTGAGATGGTTTTGACAGCTTCTAGACCTCGTCTGCAGGGGCGGCTGTGTAGACGATTTGCTGTCTTTTATCAGCTAAGTGTTCATATTTAAATTTATAAATTAAACACAGCAGGTAAGGCCAAAACCCTCAACAGAATTTGGTCGTGCTCGAACCGGATAAAGACCATACAGTGGTCCAAATATGTTGTAGTACAGTGTACAAATAACCTATGAGCCAAGGTCCTTCGAAAAAAGCTGTAAAACTAGTGTTTTACAATATAAATCAGTATAAATGAGTCCCTCCAGACTCAATCACAGAGAATGGGCAGCCAAAAGAAAACGGGCGCTCACCCAGCGTTCACCCAACGAAAACGGGAGCTGGGTGACTCACCCAACAAGAAGACGGGGGATGGTATCCTGCACCCTCCATCAACTGCTCCAATCTCGAGAAATTGCTGATTAAGACAACAACCCAAGTGATGTTGTTTGTCTGAGTGTATATATACACATAGTGTTTATAATGTTTATAGACATAAATTAAGAGACAAGATTGTGTTAGTTTGTTTCTTATAGATCTACCTGTTATATTAAAGGAACTTATATATAAAGTGTAAGCTTTCAAATATATATTAACAGTGACATTTATATATGTGTAAGTAATATTCACGTGTGTTTACAGTTATACAGTGACATTTATAGTGTATAGTGAATGAAGTGTATAACATCGTTATTTACGATTAATCATCATGGACAGGCTGACACAGCAAAACTCTAAGCCATAAACACCAGACACATGTACGGTGTACCCTTCATGGTCATTGACCCTGAGGTTAAGCTTAGTGGGTCAGTAGTGTCTGACTCGATTATTGCTGACTTAAGCACAACAAAAACTCAGCTGTTTATAGCAGTACAGTGTTTTTTAAACACTCTAAGTGTGGTGCTAGAATTTTCAGTATACCATTAAAATGGCTTGTTTGAAAACTCAGTTTCAGTCTTTACAGACTAAGATTACACAATTAGAAAATCTAATTTCAGTCTGTCTAGGATTAACTCAAGATACAAACATAGATTTTGATGATCTTGAGGTCAAGTTTGGATTATTTACACAACGTCTGGAAATAATTAATTCAGACTATACACATTATGAAAATAAATTTCTTGAATCAGATTCATCTGAGGATGAAATTAAAAATGTTTTGGATACATTTAGTAATCAACAATTAAGGTGGACAGGAGTACAGGCTATCTGCCGTAAAACTCTGTCACAGAGACCTACTATAACTAGTGGGCAACCACCTGTTACACCTGTAACAACAACAAGTGTCCCATTACCAAGCTTACCTACATTGTCATTACCTATTTTCCAAGGTCATAATTATGAAGAATTCATTAGTGGTTTTCAATCCATAGTAAATTCACGAACTGACATAGATGAGATTGCTAAGTTCAATTACGTTAAATGTCTTGTGAAGGGAGAACCCTATGAACTAATTAAGTCATTTCTGGTGGTTAAAGGCAATTATCAAATAGACTTACGTGTCTTAGCAGACAATTATTTTGATGCTGACCAGGCCAGAGTTAGACATGCAGTCTTAATATCAAGCTTGAAGCCACCCAAACATTGTTTTTCAGACTTACAGGCATTTAAAATCACATTAGACAATAGTCTCAGATCTCTAGGTGCTAAATATGACCTAAGACAATGTGATTGGTTTATCAGTGGTATTGTACAAGATAAGTTGTCACCACAAACTATTGAACGATTAAATATTAAGTTCAATAAACGCTATTTCACTTGTGAAGAAATTAGCAATGGTTTACAAACAATAGTTTCATGCATGCAAGCAACGAGACAAGATGAAAAATCCACAAATCCAGTGGATAATAAACCTTCAACTCAGTATAAAAAGAGTATACCTACTCCCACTAAACCACATAATGGGAAATCCCATATAGGCATTTATCAAGCTGTGAATACAACAGACAGTAAACAGACTGTCATACATAAACGTACTCCAAAATGTGTACTTTGTGATGGAACACATTGGGCACAGTATTGTATTCAATACACATCAATGGAGGCACGTAAACAACGTGTTCATCAGCTGAAAAGATGCATCAAGTGTTTAGGTGAACACAAGGGAGGAAAATGCTCACTGAAGAAGTGTTTTAAATGCAAGGGTATGCATCATACAGCATTATACCCAAATACTTTTACTGAACAGCAGCACACTTCCACAGAATCAGGAAGTCAACAAGCAAGAGCATTAAATGTGAGAGATAAGTTTAAAGCAACTGCTCTCCCGATAGCTCGAGTTGAGTTATCTAATAAATTACACAAAACCAATGTGCTAACACTATTTGATCAAGGCTCACAAAGGTCCTTCATAAGAAGAACAGTGTTGCAGAAACTGAATAAACAACCCTATGCCAAAATACAGTTAGATATAGCTGGTTTTTTCCACAATAATGGTAAACAGACATATGACCTAGCCAGAATCACTGTTGGTCTAGGAAACAGGAAAAAGACAGTAGAAGCTGTGGTAGTAGATGATTTGCCTAAGTCTGTGCAGATCCAGGGATTAAAAGAAACAGTTGCAGCACTGAAAGCAGCTAAGGTCAAGTTAGCCTGTCCTGACATACAGACGGACACAATTAGTCCAATTGATTTAATCATTGGAAGTGATTATTATCACTGTTTTGTGCAAAATATAGTAAGTAAACATGATGTTCACTTGCTGAAAACAGCAGGAGGCCACATGATATGTGGTCCCATTCCCTCTCAAAGTGGGAAAGAAGCTGATATTGATTCAGTGGAAAATGTACTAGTTACGAGAATAACCGCTGATCATGTACCACAGCAAAAATTATCATTACTGGAAGAAATGAATGAACCAGTTGATGAGTTGTGGGATTTAGATGCGATAGGTATTGATGTAAATAAACCAAGCCCACAAGAGTCTCAAACTTATAACCAATATTTGGACACTGTCAAATATGAAGATGGACAGTATTGGGTTAGGTTACCATGGAAATTAAATCCACCACATCTGCCTAGCAATTATCGCATGGCTTTCGGACAGATGAAAGCACAAATACATGAGCTCAGGAAGAATCCA
>NW_027195169.1:85000-112500 GCF_038502225.1 Cherax quadricarinatus
CCTCAGTCAAGTCTGGAACTGGTTGATAGCCTCAGTCAAGTCTGGAACTGGTTGATAGCCTCAGTCAAGTCTGGAACTGGTTGATAGCCTCAGTCAAGTCTGGAACTGGTTGATAGCCTCAGTCAAGTCTGGAACTGGTTGATAGCCTCAGTCAAGTCTGGAACTGGTTGATAGCCTCAGTCAAGTCTGGAACTGGTTGATAGCCTCAGTCAAGTCTGGAACTGGTTGATAGCCTCAGTCAAGTCTGGAACTGGTTGATAGCCTCAGTCAAGTCTGGAACTGGTTGATAGCCTCAGTCAAGTCTGGAACTGGTTGATAGCCTCAGTCAAGTCTGGAACTGGTTGATAGCCTCAGTCAAGTCTGGAACTGGTTGATAGCCTCAGTCAAGTCTGGAACTGGTTGATAGCCTCAGTCAAGTCTGGAACTGGTTGATAGCCTCAGTCAAGTCTGGAACTGGTTGATAGCCTCAGTCAAGTCTGGAACTGGTTGATAGCCTCAGTCAAGTCTGGAACTGGTTGATAGCCTCAGTCAAGTCTGGAACTGGTTGATAGCCTCAGTCAAGTCTGGAACTGGTTGATAGCCTCAGTCAAGTCTGGAACTGGTTGATAGCCTCAGTCAAGTCTGGAACTGGTTGATAGCCTCAGTCAAGTCTGGAACTGGTTGATAGCCTCAGTCAAGTCTGGAACTGGTTGATAGCCTCAGTCAAGTCTGGAACTGGTTGATAGCCTCAGTCAAGTCTGGAACTGGTTGATAGCCTCAAACATCAAGTCTGGAGCTGGTCTAGAAGGTCAGGTCTGGAACTGGTCTGGAACTCTCATAGTATGACCTGCGAAGTTGATGCTGGTGCTAGGGACCAGGTGCTAGGGGCTAGGTGCTAGGGACTAGGTGCTAGGGGCTAGGTGCTAGGGACTAGGTGCTAGGTGCTAGGGACTAGGTGATAGGGACTAGGTGCTAGGGACTAGGTGCTAGGGACTAGGTGCTAGGGGAGGCTAGCCAGAGTAGTGTTTACAGAGGTGGACATCCTATCCCAGAGGCCACGAGCTGGATTGTTGACCGAGGAAGGCACTCCAAGGGTCTGGAGGCTTCGTCCACTAGCCAAGTGACCTTAATTACTCCAGACGATTGTGTATCAAAGGCCGGAGAAGGTGTACACACACACACACACACACACACACACACACTCACAGTATTTCTTCAGTCATAGAGTAGTCAGGCCATGGAATAGCCTAGAAAGTGACGTAGTGGAGGCAGGAACCATACATAGTTTTAAGGCGAGGTATGATAGAGCTCATGGGGCAGGGAGAGAGAGGACCTAGTAGCAATCAGCGAAGAGGCGGGGCCACGAGCTGTGACTCGACCCCTGCAACCACAAATAGGTGAGTACACACACACACACTAAAGAGAGGAGACAGAAAATAAAATAATCCAGTGCAATACAAAGACAGATTAATATCTGTAAAGTATAACACTTGTACTGTGAACCTTCTTCTGTAAGGTCGTCCGGACGTAGTTGGTAAAATAGGCAGTACTGTGCCCTGTGTGTACATGTACGCTGCCCCGTGGCTTGGTGGTTAAAGCTGTCTCTTCACACGGTGAGTGTCCGGGTTCGATTCCCCGCGAAGGGGTGGAGACATTGGACGTGTTTCCTTACACCGGTTGTCTGTGTCCACCCATCAGTAAAATGGGTACCTGGGTGTTAGTGGACTGGTGTGGGTGGCATCCTGGGTGTTAGTGGACTGGTGTGGGTCACATCCTGGGTGTTAGTGGACTGGTGTGGGTCACATCCTGGGTGTTAGTGGACTGGTGTGGGTCACATCCTGGGTGTTAGTGGACTGGTGTGGGTCACATCCTGGGTGTTAGTGGACTGGTGTGGGTCACATCCTGGGTGTTAGTAGACTGGTGTGGGTCGGATCCTGGGTGTTAGTGGACTGGTGTGGGTCACATCCTGGGTGTTAGTGGACTGGTGTGGGTCACATCCTGGGTGTCACATCCTGGGTGTTAGTGGACTGGTGTGGGTCACATCTTGGGTGTACATGTACTGGTATACCTTGTACATGTACTTGTATACCTTGTACATGTACTTGTATACCTTGTACATGTACTTGTATACCTTGTACATGTACTTGTATACCTTGTACATGTACTTGTATACCTTGTACATGTACTTGTATACCTTGTACATGTACTTGTATACCTTGTACATGTACTGGTATACCTTGTACATGTACTGGTATACCTTGTACATGTACTTGTATACCTTGTACATGTACTTGTATACCTTGTACATGTACTTGTATACCTTGTACATGTACTTGTATACCTTGTGCATGTACTGGTATACCTTGTACATGTACTTGTATACCTTGTACATGTACTTGTATACCTTGTACATGTACTTGTATACCTTGTACATGTACTGGTATACCTTGTACATGTACTTGTATACCTTGTACATGTACTGGTATACCTTGTACATGTACTGGTATACCTTGTACATGTACTTGTATACCTTGTACATGTACTGGTATACCTTGTACATGTACTGGTATACCTTGTACATGTACTTGTATACCTTGTACATATACTGGTATACCTTGTACATGTACTGGTATACCTTGTACATGTACTTGTATACCTTGTACATGTACTGGTATACCTTGTACATGTACTGGTATACCTTGTACATGTACTTGTATACCTTGTACATGTACTGGTATACCTTGTACTTGTATACCTTGTACATGTACTGGTATACCTTGTACATGTACTTGTATACCTTGTACATGTATATTGGTATACCTTGTACATGTACTTGTATACCTTGTACATGTACTGGTATAACTTGTACATGTACTTGTATACCTTGTACATGTACTGGTATACCTTGTACATGTACTGGTATACCTTGTACATGTACTGGTATACCTTGTACATGTACTTGTATACCTTGTACATGCACTGGTATACCTAGTACATGTACTGGTATACCTTGTACATGTACTGGTATACCTTGTACATGTACTGGTATACCTTGTACATGTACTTGTATACCTTGTACATGTACTGGTATACCTTGTACATGTACTGGTATACCTTGTACATGTACTGGTATACCTTGTACATGTACTGGTATACCTTGTACATGTACTAGTATACCTTGTACATGTACTGGTATACCTTGTACATGTACTTGTATACCTTGTACATGTACTGGTATACCTTGTACATGTACTGGTATACCTTGTACATGTACTGGTATACCTTGTACATGTACTGGTATACCTTGTACATGTACTTGTATACCTTGTACATGTACTTGTATACCTTGTACATGTACTGGTATACCTTGTACATGTACTGGTATACCTTGTACATGTACTTGTATACCTTGTACATGTACTGGTATACCTTGTACATGTACTTGTATACCTTGTACATGTACTGGTATACCTTGTACATGTACTGGTATACCTTGTACATGTACTGGTATACCTTGTACATGTACTTGTATACCTTGTACATGTACTGGTATACCTTGTACATGTACTGGTATACCTTGTACATGTACTGGTATACCTTGTACATGTACTGGTATACCTTGTACATGTACTGGTATACCTTGTACATGTACTTGTATACCTTGTACATGTACTGGTATACCTTGTACATGTACTGGTATACCTTGTACATGTACTGGTATACCTTGTACATGTACTTGTATACCTTGTACATGTACTTGTATACCTTGTACATGTACTTGTATACTTTGTACATGTACTTGTATACCTTGTACATGTACTGGTATACCTTGTACATGTACTTGTATACCTTGTACATGTACTTGTATACCTTGTACATGTACCTGTATACTTTGTACATGTACTTGTATACCTTGTACATGTACTGGTATACCTTGTACATGTACTGGTATACCTTGTACATGTACTGGTAGTAAATAAAGATTATTATTATTGTGTACATCTGTGTGTACATGTACAGTTTACATCTGTGTGTACATGTACAGTTTACATCTGTGTGTACATGTACAGTCATCGACACGGAACTTGAGAGGAATTAGAGCCTAGGGAGACTTGTGGTAAACAGTATTACAGCTGACAGAGGATGTTGTCTTACAGCTGACAGAGGATGTTGTCTTACAGCTGACAGAGGATGTTGTCTTACAGCTGACAGAAGATGTTGTCTTACAGCTGACAGAGGATGTTGTCTTACAGCTGACAGAGGATGTTGTCTTACAGCTGACAGAGGATGTTGTCTTACAGCTGACAGAGGATGTTGTCTTACAGCTGACAGAGGATGTTGTCTTACAGCTGACAGAAGATGTTGTCTTACAGCTGACAGAGGATGTTGTCTTACAGCTGACAGAGGATGTCTTACAGCTGACAGAGGATGTTGTCTTACAGCTGACAGAGGATGTTGTCTTACAGCTGACAGAAGATGTTGTCTTACAGCTGACAGAGGATGTTGTCTTACAGCTGACAGAGGATGTTGTCTTACAGCTGACAGAGGATGTTGTCTTACAGCTGACAGAGGATGTTGTCTTACAGCTGACAGAAGATGTTGTCTTACAGCTGACAGAAGATGTTGTCTTACAGCTGACAGAGGATGTTGTCTTACAGCTGACAGAGGATGTTGTCTTACAGCTGACAGAGGATGTTGTCTTACAGCTGACAGAGGATGTTGTCTTACAGCTGACAGAGGATGTTGTCTTACAGCTGACAGATGTCTTACAGCTGACAGAGGATGTTGTCTTACAGCTGACAGGATGTTGTCTTACAGCTGACAGAAGATGTCTTACAGCTGACAGAGGATGTTGTCTTGCAGCTGACAGAAGATGTCTTACAGCTGACAGAGGATGTTGTCTTACAGCTGACAGAAGATGTCTTACAGCTGACAGAGGATGTTGTCTTACAGCTGACAGAGGATGTTGTCTTACAGCTGACAGAAGATGTCTTACAGCTGACAGAGGATGTTGTCTTACAGCTGACAGAAGATGTCTTACAGCTGACAGAGGATGTTGTCTTACAGCTGACAGAAGATGTCTTACAGCTGACAGAGGATGTTGTCTTACAGCTGACAGAAGATGTCTTAAAGCTGACAGAGGATGTTGTCTTACAGCTGACAGAAGATGTCTTACAGCTGATAGAGGATGTTGTCGTACAGCTGACAGAAGATGTCTTACAGATGACAGAGGATGTCTTACAGCTGACAGATGTCTTACAGCTGACAGAGGATGTTGTCTTACAGCTGACAGAGGATGTTGTCTTACAGCTGATAGAGGATGTTGTCTTACAGCTGACAGATGTCTTACAGCTGACAGAGGATGTTGTCTTAAAGCTGACAGAAGATGTCTTACAGCTGACAAAGGATGTCTTACAGCTGACAGAAGATGTCTTACAGCTGACAGAGGATGTTGTCTTACAGCTGACAGATGATGTTGCCTTACAGCTGATAGAGGATGTTGTCTTACAGCTGACAGAGGATGCTGTCTTACAGCTGATAGAGGATGTTGTCTTACAGCTGACAGAAGATGTCTTACAGCTGACAGATGATGTTGTCTTACAGCTGACAGAGGATGTTGTCTTACAGCTGACAGAAGATGTCTTACAGCTGACAGATGATGTTGTCTTACAGCTGACAGAGGATGCTGTCTTACAACTGACAGAGGATGTTGTCTTTCAGCTGAGAGAGGATGTTGTCTTACAGCTGACAGAGGATGTTGTCTTACAACTGACAGATGATGTTATCTTACAGCTGACAGATGTTATCTTACAACTGACAGATGATGTTATCTTACAGCTGACAGATGATGTTATCTTACAGCTGACAGATGTTATCTTACAACTGAGAGATGATGTTATCTTACAGCTGACAGATGATATCTTACAGCTGACAGATGATGTTATCTTACAGCTGACAGATGATATTATCTTACAGCTGACAGATGTTATCTTACAGCTGACAGAAGATGTTATCTTATAGCTGACAGATGATGTTATCTTACAGCTGACAGAAGATGCTATCTTACAGCTGACAGAAGATGTTATCTTACAACTGACAGAGGATGTCATCTTACAGCTGACAGATGATGTCATCTTACAGCTGACAGATGATGTCATCTTACAGCTGACAGATGATGTTATCTTACAGCTGACAGATGATGTTATCTTACAGGTGACAGATGATGTTATCTTACAGCTGACAGATGATGTTATCTTACAGCTGACAGATGATGTTATCTTACAGCCGACAGAAGATGTTATCTTATAGCTGACAGATGATGTTATCTTACAGCTGACAGAAGATGCTATCTTACAGCTGACAGAAGATGTTATCTTACATCTGACAGAGGATGTCATCTTACAGTTGACAGATGATGTCATCTTACAGCTGACAGATGATGTTATCTTACAGCTGACAGATGACATCTTACAGCTGACAGATGTCATCTTACAGCTGACAGATGATGTCATCTTACAGCTGACAGATGATGTTATCTTACAGCTGACATATGATGTTATCTTACAGCTGACAGATATCTTACAGCTGACAGATGATGTTATCTTACAGCTGACAGATGATGTTATCTTACAACTGACAGAGGATGTCATCTTACAGCTGACAGATGATGTCATCTTACAGCTGACAGATGATGTCATCTTACAGCTGACAGATGTCATCTTACAGTCGACAGATGATGTCATCTTACAGCTGACAGATGATGTCATCTTACAGCTGACAGATGATGTCATCTTACAGCTGACAGATGATGTCATCTTACAGCTGACAGATGATGTCATCTTACAGCTGACAGATGATGTCATCTTACAGCTGACAGATGATGTCATCTTACAGCTGACAGATGATGTCATCTTACAGCTGACAGATGATGTCATCTTACAGCTGACAGATGATGTCATCTTACAGCTGACAGATGATGTCATCTTACAGCTGACAGATGATGTCATCTTACAGCTGACAGATGATGTCATCTTACAGCTGACAGATGATGTCATCTTACAGCTGACAGATGATGTCATCTTACAGCTGACAGATGATGTCATCTTACAGCTGACAGATGTCATCTTACAGCTGACAGATGTCATCTTACAGCTGACAGATGTCATCTTACAGCTGACAGATGATGTCATCTGACAGATGATGTCATCTTACAGCTGACAGATGTCATCTTACAGCTGACAGATGATGTCATCTTACAGCTGACAGATGTCATCTTACAGCTGACAGATGATGTCATCTTACAGCTGACAGATGATGTCATATTACAGCTGACAGATGATGTCATCTTACAGCTGACAGATGATGTCATCTTACAGCTGACAGATGATGTCATCTTACAGCTGACAGATGAAGTCATCTTACAGCTGACAGATGATGTCATCTTACAGCTGACAGATGATGTCATCTTACAGCTGACAGATGATGTCATCTTACAGCTGACAGATGATGTCATCTTACAGCTGACAGATGATGTCATCTTACAGCTGACAGATGTCATGTTACAGCTGACAGATGATGTCATCTTACAGCTGACAGATGATGTCATCTTACAGCTGACAGATGATGTCATCTTACAGCTGACAGATGATGTCATCTTACAGCTGACAGATGATGTCATCTTACAGCTGACAGATGATGTCATCTTACAGCTGACAGATGATGTCATCTTACAGCTGACAGATGATGTCATCTTACAGCTGACAGATGATGTCATCTTACAGCTGACAGATGATGTTATCTTACAGCTGACAGATGATGTCATCTTACAGCTGACAGATGATGTTATCTTACAGCTGACAGATGATGTCATCTTACAGCTGACAGATGATGTCATCTTACAGCTGACAGATGATGTCATCTTACAGCTGACAGATGATGTTATCTTACAGCTGACAGATGATGTCATCTTACAGCTAACAGAGAACATATTTTCTTAAATCCACCAGAAAACTTAAGTATTACCACAGCTGACGATGGGTGAGTAAAGGGAAGTGGGTAGGTTGTCACCGTCAGCAGCGTCAGCTCTCTGACGGATGGCAGGTAAACTGATCCTCTTAGTGACAGCAAAAGGGAATTCTATCTGAGCAGGATGTAGCAGTGAAGAGTGTTGGCAAGGGTATTCAATCCTATCTTAAAATATCTCCCTCAGCGCTCACAAAATACATTAACACTCTAGCAGAGGCGCTCTAACTCTAAACTCTTTACTCTTTAGTGAAAGAGTCCATCAAAAGAGCTCACTCCCCCCCCCACACACACACAAATATTTTTCACCATTATGGTTCAGAAACGAAGGTATGATTGTTGGAGGTACGATTGTTGGAGCAAATTGTTGGGGTAAATGTATTCAGAGGACCGTGTTCGCTCTCCTGTCTTTGCTAAAATATGACAGAATTTGTATAAAATTCACCTTTAAGCTATTAACTTTTTTCTGGCCTCTGATGATTAAAATACAATTGAATTCCCTTTAAATTTTATGTATATATAATTTCTTTGAATATATATATATATATATATATATATATATATATATATATATATATATATATATATATATATATATATATATATGTATATATATATATATATATATATATATATATATATATATATATATATATATATATATATGTCGTGCAAAATATCTTATTCGTTTAAATATATATTTTTATCATTTATGTTAATGTAAAAATTAATAATTTTGAACCAAAAGAACCTTAGAAAACTTACCTGACCTTATTATAACAAGCACAATTTAATTTACCATAATCCAGCTAAATATATTTTAGATAAGTTTACAATAATTTAATAATAAACACAGTGAAATATATTTTTTTCGTTAATTTCAGAATGATTTTTGCGAAATTATTGCATACACAAATTTTCACTTGTCTTATTCGGCAAGAAGAGCGTTGCTATTTAAGCCAAAATAGCAAGTTTTACCTATTCGGCACGACATATATATAACCGTTCAACAGCAATGCTTGGAAATCTGACCATTACACAAACTAAGTTTTGTCTCACCTTGCTAATCAGATCATCATTAATCTGTACAACAAACACTTAATTGTGTGAATCTCGAAAAATTATTTTGTAAGATGGACAACAGTGGCACTTATGCACTCCTGTTTTCCACTTTACTGCTACGTTAATTAACGGGAGTCGTAATTCACGTATTACAACGGCAAACAGATCGATAGCTTCCATTATACCATATAGTTGATATGTTTGGAGATATGTAGGGAATAAAGTGTCAGGAAACAGGACAAGTGTTTCCTGACGTGGGTCTTAGGTAAGGTATACCAGGGAACAGGACAAGACCACAGACCACCACAGTCAATAATTGTTTCTTTACCATCTTTCTGGCAGTTGTGTCAACTTGAAGGAACCTTCGTCGACCAGTTGAAGAATCAACATTTACATCAGTTGCAGCCAGATCTTTGTGTAGATCTTTGCTGATTATCTTGGGATCCTTCACACTTTGTCTTATGATAATCTTGTCATGGTGAGGTGTTATCTTGTGTTTACTTCCACATCTTCCTGGACCCAGCTCTCCACAGTCACCAGTGTCGTGTTATCTTGTGCTTACTTCCACATCTTCCTGGACGCAGTTCTCCACAGTCGCCAGTGTCGTGTTATCTTGTGTTTACTTCCACATCTTCAAGGACGCAGTTCTCCACAGTCACCAGTGTCGTGTTATCTTGTGTTTACTTCCACATCTTCCTGGACGCAGTTCTCCACAGTCACCAGTGTCGTGTTATCTTGTGTTTATTTCCACATCTTCCTGGACGCAGTTCTCCACAGTCACCAGTGTCGTGTTATCTTGTGTTTACTTCCACATCTTCCTGGACGCAGCTCTCCACAGTCACAAGTGTCGTGTTATCTTGTGTTTACTTCCACATCTTCCTGGACGCAGAGCTCCACAGTCACCAGTGTCGTGTTATCTTGTGTTTACTTCCACATCTTCCTGGACGCAGCTCTCCACAGTCACCAGTGTCGTGTTATCTTGTGTTTACTTCCACATCTTCCTGGACGCAGAGCTCCACAGTCACCAGTGTTGTGTTATCTTGTGTTTACTTCCACATCTTCCTGGACGCAGTTCTCCACAGTCACCAGTGTCGTGTTATCTTGTGTTTACTTCCACATCTTCCTGGACGCAGAGCTCCACAGTCACTAGTGTCGTGTTATCTTGTGTTTACTTCCACATCTTCCTGGACGCAGTTCTCCACAGTTACCAGTGTCGTGTTATCTTGTGTTTACTTCCACATCTTCCTGGACGCAGAGCTCCACAGTCACCAGTGTCGTGTTATCTTGTGTTTACTTCCACATCTTCCTGGATGCAGCTCTCCACAGTCACCAGTGTCGTGTTATCTTGTGTTTACTTCCACATCTTCCTGGACACAGCTCTCCACAGTCACCAGTGTCGTGTTATCTTGTGTTTACTTCCACATCTTCCTGGACGCAGCTCTCCACAGTCACCAATGTCGTGTTATCTTGTGTTTACTTCCACATCTTCCTGGACGCAGAGCTCCACAGTCACCAGTGTCGTGTTATCTTATGTTTACTTCCACATCTTCCTGGACGCAGAGCTCCACAGTCACCAGTGTCGTGTTATCTTGTGTTTACTTCCACATCTTCCTGGACGCAGCTCTCCACAGTCACCAGTGTCGTGTTATCTTATGTTTACTTCCACATCTTCCTGGACGCAGTTCTCCACAGTCACCAGTGTCTTGTTATCTTGTGTTTACTTCCACATCTTCGTGGACGCAGTTCTCCACAGTCACCAGTGTCGTGTTATCTTCTGTTTACTTCCACATCTTCCTGGACGCAGAGCTCCACAGTCACCAGTGTCGTGTTATCTTGTGTTTACTTCCACATCTTCCTGGACGCAGTTCTCCACAGTCACCAGTGTCGTGTTATCTTGTGTTTACTTCCACATCTTCCTGGACGCAGTTCTCCACAGTCACCAGTGTCCTGTTATCATGTGTTTACTTCCACATCTTCCTGGACGCAGCTCTCCACAGTCACCAGTGTCGTGTTATCTTGTGTTTACTTCCACATCTTCCTGGACGCAGAGCTCCACAGTCACCAGTGTCGTGTTATCTTGTATTTACTTCCACATCTTCCTGGACGCAGTTCTCCACAGTCACCAGTGTCGTGTTATCTTGTGTTTACTTCCACATCTTCCTGGACGCAGAGCTCCACAGTCACCAGTGTAGTGTTATCTTGTGTTTACTTCCACATCTTCCTGGATGCAGCTCTCCACAGTCACCAGTGTCGTGTTATCTTGTGTTTACTTCCACATCTTCCTGGACGCAGCTGTCCACAGTCACCAGTGTCGTGTTATCTTGTGTTTACTTCCACATCTTCCTGGATGCAGCTCTCCACAGTCACCAGTGTCGTGTTATCTTGTGTTTACTTCCACATCTTCCTGGACGCAGCTCTCCACAGTCACCAGTGTCGTGTTATCTTGTCTTTACTTCCACATCTTCCTGGACGCAGAGCTCCACAGTCACCAGTGTCGTGTTATCTTATGTTTACTTCCACATCTTCCTGGACGCAGAGCTCCACAGTCACCAGTGTCGTGTTATCTTGTGTTTACTTCCACATCTTCCTGGACGCAGCTCTCCACAGTCACCAGTGTCGTGTTATATTGTGTTTACTTCCACAGCTTCCTGGACGCAGTTCTCCACAGTCACCAGTGTCGTGTTATCTTCTGTTTACTTCCACATCTTCCTGGACGCAGAGCTCCACAGTCACCAGTGTCGTGTTATCTTGTGTTTACTTCGACATCTTCCTGGACGCAGTTCTCCACAGTCACCAGTGTCGTGTTATCTTGTGTTTACTTCCACATCTTCCTGGACGCAGTTCTCCACAGTCACCAGTGTCCTGTTATCTTGTGTTTACTTCCACATCTTCCTGGACGCAGCTCTCCACAGTCACCAGTGTCGTGTTATCTTGTGTTTACTTCCACATCTTCCTGGACGCAGAGCTCCACAGTCACCAGTGTCGTGTTATCTTGTATTTACTTCCACATCTTCCTGGACGCAGTTCTCCACAGTCACCAGTGTCGTGTTATCTTGTGTTTACTTCCACATCTTCCTGGACGCAGAGCTCCACAGTCACCAGTGTAGTGTTATCTTGTGTTTACTTCCACATCTTCCTGGATGCAGCTCTCCACAGTCACCAGTGTCGTGTTATCTTGTGTTTACTTCCACATCTTCCTGGACGCAGCTGTCCACAGTCACCAGTGTCGTGTTATCTTGTGTTTACTTCCACATCTTCCTGGATGCAGAGCTCCACAGTCACCAGTGTCGTGTTATCTTGTGTTTACTTCCACATCTTCCTGGACACAGAGCTCCACAGTCACCAGTGTCGTGTTATCTTGTGTTTACTTCCACATCTTCCTGGACGCAGTTCTCCACAGTCACCAGTGTCGTGTTATCTTGTGTTTACTTCCACATCTTCCTAGACGCAGCGCTCCACAGTCACCAGTGTCGTGTTATCTTGTGTTTACTTCCACATCTTCCTGGACGCAGTTCTCCACAGTCACCAGTGTCCTGTTATCTTGTGTTTACTTCCACATCTTCCTGGACGCAGTTCTCCACAGTCACCAGTGTCCTGTTATCTTGTGTTTACTTCCACATCTTCCTGGACGCAGTTCTCCACAGTCACCAGTGTCGTGTTATCTTGTGTTTACTTCCACATCTTCCTGGACGCAGCTCTCCACAGTCACCAGTGTCGTGTTATCTTGTGTTTTCTTCCACATCTTCCTGGACGCAGCGCTCCACAGTCACCAGTGTCGTGTTATTTTGTGTTTACTTCCACATCTTCCTGGACACAGCGCTCCACAGTCACCAGTGTCGTGTTATCTTGTGCTTACTTCCACATCTTCCTGGACGCAGTTCTCCACAGTCACCAGTGTCGTGTTATCTTGTGTTTACTTCCACATCTTCCTGGACGCAGCGCTCCACAGTCACCAGTGTCGTGTTATCTTGTGTTTACTTCCACATCTTCCTGGACGCAGAGCTCCACAGTCACCAGTGTCGTGTTTTCTTGTGTTTACTTCCACATCTTCCTGGACGCAGAGCTCCACAGTCACCAGTGTCGTGTTATCTTGTGTTTACTTCCACATCTTCCTGGACGTAGTTCTCCACAGTCACCAGTGTCGTGTTATCTTGTGTTTACTTCCACATCTTCCTGGACGCAGAGCTCCACAGTCACCGGTGTCGTGTTATCTTGTGTTACTTCCACATCTTCCTGGACGCAGTTCTCCACAGTTACCAGTGTCGTGTTATCTTGTGTTTTCTTCCACATCTTCCTCGACACAGCGCTCCACAGTCACCAGTGTCGTGTTATCTTCTGCTTACTTCCACATCTTCCTGGACGCAGTTCTCCACAGTCACCAGTGTCGTGTTATCTTGTGTTTACTTCCACATCTTCCTGGACGCAGCGCTCCACAGTCACCAGTGTCGTGTTATCTTGTGTTTACTTCCACATCTTCCTGGACGCAGAGCTCCACAGTCACCAGTGTCGTGTTTTCTTGTGTTTACTTCCACATCTTCCTGGACGCAGAGCTCCACAGTCACCAGTGTCGTGTTATCTTGTGTTTACTTCCACATCTTCCTGGACGTAGTTCTCCACAGTCACCAGTGTCGTGTTATCTTGTGTTTACTTCCACATCTTCCTGGACGCAGTTCTTCACAGTCACCAGTGTCTTGTTATCTTGTGTTTACTTCCACATCTTCCTGGACGCAGCTCTCCACAGTCACCAGTGTCGTGTTATCTTGTGTTTTCTTCCACATCTTCCTAGACGCAGAGCTCCACAGTCACCGGAGTCGTGTTATCTTGTGTTACTTCCACATCTTCCTGGACGCAGTTCTCCACAGTTACCAGTGTCGTGTTATCTTGTGTTTTCTTCCACATCTTCCTGGACACAGCGCTCCACAGTCACCAGTGTCGTGTTATCTTGTGCTTACTTCCACAACTTCCTGGACGCAGTTCTCCACAGTCACCAGTGTCGTGTTATCTTGTGTTTACTTCCACATCTTCCTGGACGCAGTGCTCCACAGTCACCAGTGTCGTGTTATCTTGTGTTTACTTCCATATCTTCCTGGACGCAGTGCTCCACAGTCACCAGTGTCGTGTTATCTTGTGTTTACTTCCACATCTTCCTGGACGCAGTTCTCCACAGTCACTAGTGTCGTGTTATCTTGTGTTTACTTCCACATCTTCCTGGACGCAGTTCTCCACAGTCACCAGTGTCGTGTTATCTTGTGTTTACTTCCACATCTTCCTGGACGCAGTTCTCCACAGTCACCAGTGTCGTGTTATCTTGTGTTTACTTCCACATCTTCCTAGACGCAGCGCTCCACAGTCACCAGTGTCGTGTTATCTTGTGTTTACTTCCACATCTTCCTGGACGCAGAGCTCCACAGTCACCAGTGTCGTGTTATCTTGTGTTTACTTCCACATCTTCCTGGACGTAGTTCTCCACAGTCACCAGTCTCGTCTTATCTTGTGTTTACTTCCACATCTTCCTGGACGCAGTTCTCCACAGTCACCAGTGTCGTGTTATCTTGTGTTTACTTCCACATCTTCCTGGACGCAGAGCTCCACAGTCACCAGTGTCGTGTTATCTTGTGTTTACTTCCACATCTTCCTAGACGCAGCTCTCCACAGTCACCAGTGTCGTGTTATCTTGTGTTTACTTCCACATCTTCCTGGACGCAGCTCTCCACAGTCACCAGTGTCGTGTTATCTTGTGTTTACTTCCACATCTTCCTAGACGCAGTTCTCCACAGTCACCAGTGTCGTGTTATCTTGTGTTTACTTCCACATCTTCCTGGACGCAGAGCTCCACAGTCACCAGTGTCGTGTTATCTTGTGTTTACTTCCACATCTTCCTGGACGCAGAGCTCCACAGTCACCAGTGTCGTGCTATCTTGTGTTTTCTTCCACATCTTCCTGGACGCAGAGCTCCACAGTCACCAGTGTCGTGTTATCTTGTGTTTACTTCCACATCTTCCTGGATGCAGCTCTCCACAGTCACCAGTGTCGTGTTATCTTGTGTTTACTTCCACATCTTCCTGGACGCAGCGCTCCACAGTCACCAGTGTCGTGTTATCTTGTGTTTTCTTCCACATCTTCCTGGACGCAGAGCTCCACAGTCACCAGTGTCGTGTTATCTTGTGTTTTCTTCCACATCTTCCTGGACGCAGAGCTCCACAGTCACCAGTGTCGTGTTATCTTGTGTTTACTTCCACATCTTCCTGGACACAGCGCTCCACAATCACCAGTGTCGTGTTATCTTGTGTTTACTTCCACATCTTCCTGGACGCAGTTCTCCACAGTCACCAGTGTCGTGTTATCTTGTGTTTACTTCCACATCTTCCTGGACGCAGCGCTCCACAGTCACCAGTGTCGTGTTATCTTGTGTTTACTTCCACATCTTCCTGGATGCAGCGCTCCACAGTCACCAGTGTCGTGTTATCTTGTGTTTACTTCCACATCTTCCTGGACGCAGTTCTCCACAGTCACCAGTGTCGTGTTATCTTGTGTTTACTTCCACATCTTCCTGGACGCAGTTCTCCACAGTTACCAGTGTCGTGTTATCTTGTGTTTACTTCCACATCTTCCTGGATGCAGCGCTCCACAGTCACCAGTGTCGTGTTATCTTGTGTTTACTTCCACATCTTCCTGGACGCAGTTCTCCACAGTCACCAGTGTCGTGTTATCTTGTGTTTACTTCCACATCTTCCTGGACGCAGAGCTCCACAGTCACCAGTGTCGTGTTATCTTGTGTTTACTTCCACATCTTCCTGGATGCAGTTCTCCACAGTCACCAGTGTCGTGTTATCTTGTGTTTACTTCCACATCTTCCTGGACGCAGAGCTCCACAGTCACCAGTGTCGTGTTATCTTGTGCTTACTTCCACATCTTCCTGGACGCAGCTCTCCACAGTCACCAGTGTCGTGTTATCTTGTGCTTACTTCCACATCTTCCTTGACGCAGCTCTCCACAGTCACCAGTGTCGTGTTATCTTGTGTTTGCTTCCACATCTTCCTGGACGCAGCTCTCCACAGTCACCAGTGTCGTGTTATCTTGTGTTTACTTCCACATCTTCCTGGACGCAGCTCTCCACAGTCACCAGTTTCGTGTTATCTTGTGTTTACTTCCACATCTTCCTGGACGCAGAGCTCCACAGTCACCAGTGTCGTGTTATCTTGTGTTTACTTCCACATCTTCCTGGACGCAGTTCTCCACAGTCACTAGTGTCGTGTTATCTTGTGTTTACTTCCACATCTTCCTGGACGCAGTTCTCCACAGTCACCAGTGTCGTGTTATCTTGTGTTTACTTCCACATCTTCCTGGACGCAGTTCTCCACAGTCACCAGTGTCGTGTTATCTTGTGTTTACTTCCACATCTTCCTAGACGCAGCGCTCCACAGTCACCAGTGTCGTGTTATCTTGTGTTTACTTCCACATCTTCCTGGACGCAGAGCTCCACAGTCACCAGTGTCGTGTTATCTTGTGTTTACTTCCACATCTTCCTGGACGTAGTTCTCCACAGTCACCAGTCTCGTCTTATCTTGTGTTTACTTCCACATCTTCCTGGACGCAGTTCTCCACAGTCACCAGTGTCGTGTTATCTTGTGTTTACTTCCACATCTTCCTGGACGCAGAGCTCCACAGTCACCAGTGTCGTGTTATCTTGTGTTTACTTCCACATCTTCCTAGACGCAGCTCTCCACAGTCACCAGTGTCGTGTTATCTTGTGTTTACTTCCACATCTTCCTGGACGCAGCTCTCCACAGTCACCAGTGTCGTGTTATCTTGTGTTTACTTCCACATCTTCCTAGACGCAGTTCTCCACAGTCACCAGTGTCGTGTTATCTTGTGTTTACTTCCACATCTTCCTGGACGCAGAGCTCCACAGTCACCAGTGTCGTGTTATCTTGTGTTTACTTCCACATCTTCCTGGACGCAGAGCTCCACAGTCACCAGTGTCGTGCTATCTTGTGTTTTCTTCCACATCTTCCTGGACGCAGAGCTCCACAGTCACCAGTGTCGTGTTATCTTGTGTTTACTTCCACATCTTCCTGGATGCAGCTCTCCACAGTCACCAGTGTCGTGTTATCTTGTGTTTACTTCCACATCTTCCTGGACGCAGCGCTCCACAGTCACCAGTGTCGTGTTATCTTGTGTTTTCTTCCACATCTTCCTGGACGCAGAGCTCCACAGTCACCAGTGTCGTGTTATCTTGTGTTTTCTTCCACATCTTCCTGGACGCAGAGCTCCACAGTCACCAGTGTCGTGTTATCTTGTGTTTACTTCCACATCTTCCTGGACACAGCGCTCCACAATCACCAGTGTCGTGTTATCTTGTGTTTACTTCCACATCTTCCTGGACGCAGTTCTCCACAGTCACCAGTGTCGTGTTATCTTGTGTTTACTTCCACATCTTCCTGGACGCAGCGCTCCACAGTCACCAGTGTCGTGTTATCTTGTGTTTACTTCCACATCTTCCTGGATGCAGCGCTCCACAGTCACCAGTGTCGTGTTATCTTGTGTTTACTTCCACATCTTCCTGGACGCAGTTCTCCACAGTCACCAGTGTCGTGTTATCTTGTGTTTACTTCCACATCTTCCTGGACGCAGTTCTCCACAGTTACCAGTGTCGTGTTATCTTGTGTTTACTTCCACATCTTCCTGGATGCAGCGCTCCACAGTCACCAGTGTCGTGTTATCTTGTGTTTACTTCCACATCTTCCTGGACGCAGTTCTCCACAGTCACCAGTGTCGTGTTATCTTGTGTTTACTTCCACATCTTCCTGGACGCAGAGCTCCACAGTCACCAGTGTCGTGTTATCTTGTGTTTACTTCCACATCTTCCTGGATGCAGTTCTCCACAGTCACCAGTGTCGTGTTATCTTGTGTTTACTTCCACATCTTCCTGGACGCAGAGCTCCACAGTCACCAGTGTCGTGTTATCTTGTGCTTACTTCCACATCTTCCTGGACGCAGCTCTCCACAGTCACCAGTGTCGTGTTATCTTGTGCTTACTTCCACATCTTCCTTGACGCAGCTCTCCACAGTCACCAGTGTCGTGTTATCTTGTGTTTGCTTCCACATCTTCCTGGACGCAGCTCTCCACAGTCACCAGTGTCGTGTTATCTTGTGTTTACTTCCACATCTTCCTGGACGCAGCTCTCCACAGTCACCAGTTTCGTGTTATCTTGTGTTTACTTCCACATCTTCCTGGACGCAGAGCTCCACAGTCACCAGTGTCGTGTTATCTTGTGTTTACTTCCACATCTTCCTGGACGCAGTTCTCCACAGTCACCAGTGTCGTTTTATCTTGTGTTTGCTTCCACATCTTCCTGGACGCAGTTCTCCACAGTCACCAGTGTCGTGTTATCTTGTGTTTACTTCCACATCTTCCTGGACGCAGTTCTCCACAGTCACCAGTGTCGTTTTATCTTGTGTTTGCTTCCACATCTTCCTGGACGCAGAGCTCCACAGTCACTAGTGTCGTCAGCTGTCTTCAGAATCCCACCAACAGTTAACTTTGCTAGACTCAAACTTTCCATGATCTGTCTGATAATCAAGTCAGCAAGTTTTGTAAGAGCTACAATACTTGCATAATTCCTAGGTGTAACATCCGTCATGAATTCAAGCAGTAATTATGAATTGAAGGGGATAATTTGATAAAACCACATTCACTGACGGAGCACGCTTGCAGGAATAACCTCACAGAGCAACAGCTGTTGTAGCACTGACGAGAGTCACAGGGTAACACCATAACTGGATGGTTGCCAGAAGTCAGTAGCAAACTCTTCCGAAAAGAAAAGAACCCAAACTACATTAAGCCGGAGACTAAGACATGAGATAATCACAAAACTGGTTACTGTCCTAATTTGCACACTGCTGTAGCTCCATATTTAGAAATATTTTGTCACCTGTGACATGAGTGTTTAGAGAAGAAATGATTGCTTACACAGATAGAAATAAAATATCCCGGTCTTGTGAGTAAATAAGACACTTAGATCTAACGTTAAGAGGCAGGTTCTTAGTTCTTGAGATGTCTTACAAGAACTCTGTACGTAAGATGTCTTCCAAGATGGCAGATATATCTGTCTCGTGAACACGTAAGATGGCAGATATATCTGTCTCGTGAACACGTAAGATGACAGATATATCTGTCTCGTGAACACGTAAGATGACAGATATATCTGTCTCGTGAACACGTAAGATGACAGATATATCTGTCTCATGAAGAGATGACAGATATATCTGTCTCGTGAACACGTAAGATGGCAGATATATCTGTCTCGTGAACACGTAAGATGACAGATATATCTGTCTCGTGAACACGTAAGATGGCAGATATATCTGTCTCGTGAACACGTAAGATGGCAGATATATCTGTCTCGTGAACACGTAAGATGACAGATATATCTGTCTCGTGAACACGTAAGATGACAGATATATCTGTCTCGTGAACACGTAAGATGACAGATATATCTGTCTCGTGAACACGTAAGATGACAGATATATCTGTCTCGTGAACACGTAAGATGACAGATATATCTGTCTCGTGAACACGTAAGATGACAGATATATCTGTCTCGTGAACACGTAAGATGACAGATATATCTGTCTCGTGAACACGTAAGATGGCAGATATATCTGTCTCGTGAACACGTAAGATGGCAGATATATCTGTCTCGTGAACACGTAAGATGACAGATATATGTCTCGTGAACACGTAAGATGACAGATATATCTGTCTCGTGAACACGTAAGATGGCAGATATATCTGTCTCGTGAACACGTAAGATGACAGATATATCTGTCTCGTGAACACGTAAGATGACAGATATATCTGTCTCGTGAACACGTAAGATGGCAGATATATCTGTCTCGTGAACACGTAAGATGGCAGATATATCTGTCTCGTGAACACGTAAGATGACAGATATATCTGTCTCGTGAACACGTAAGATGGCAGATATATCTGTCTCGTGAACACGTAAGATGGCAGATATATCTGTCTCGTGAACACGTAAGATGGCAGATATATCTTACTTTAATTCACTACACACTTAAGTTTACTTAAGAGTTTTTAGTAGTCTAATATGTCCCTTCCAGTTCACGAGACCTGGTGTGAGACCAGGCTCCTGGGGGGAAGATGTTCTCTGGAAGCTTGATAACGCGGTTTCAAGCATTTACACGGTGTCCCGTGGCTTGATCGCTGAAGCTCTCGCTTCACACGACGAGGGTCTGTGTTCGATTCCCAGCGAGGGTAGAAATATTGGGCGTGTTTCTTTACACCGGTTGTCTGTGTTCACCCATCAGTAAAATGGCTTCCTAGGAGTTAGTGGATTGGTGTGGCTCGCATCCTGGGTGTTAGTGGACTGGTGTGGGTCACATCCTGGGTGTTAGTGGACTGGTGTGGGTCGCATCCTGGGTGTTAGTGGACTGGTGTGGGTCGCATCCTGAGTGTTAGTGGACTGGTGTGGGTCACATCCTGGGTGTTAGTGGACTGGTGTGGGTCACATCCTGGGTGTTAGTGGACTGGTGTGGGTCACATCCTGGGTGTTAGTGGACTGGTGTGGGTCACATCCTGGGTGTTAGTGGACTGGTGTGGGTCACATCCTGGGACAAAACTGACATAATTTGCGGGAAATGCTCAACATAACAAGGGACTTTCTATATAGTAGTATGTCACTGATGTCAGCTATGGACTGTATAAGTTGTATCATGTAAATACAGATATTATTATTATTATTATTATTATTATTATTATTATTATTATTATTATTGTGGTATCTAGAAATAAACAGTGTAAGGGGAATATAGTGGGAACACTGTGTGTGGGGAGAGGAGTATAAACTGTGGGGGGAATGAACTGGCTAAGGGAAATCGTGCGGGAGAATGACCTGCCCAGGGGGTAAAGTGGTGACTGGGAATTAAGAATGATGGGGGATGAACTAGACTCTAGAGGATGTGAGTCAACATCATTACTGGAGAATAAATTTCTTTGGGATATGTCGTACAATGAGAAGAAACAGCTTGTGGGAGAATAAAGCGACAAGTCTGTATAACTGCAGCAAATTATGCAAGCGAGCCACCAGGAGTGGTCGTTAGCCGCGGCGACGCCGTAAACCGAGGTAGTTAGGGCCACATAACTACTCTGAAGCTTTCTCCTGGCCTCTGTAACTATACAGCCGGCAGTTAGCGACCTCTCGCACTCTATTTGCTTCTGTTGCGAGTAGTTGAGCAAGTTGTTATCAGAGGAAGTTACTGTAGACGTAGTTACTGTGAATGTTCTTTTAAGAGAGAGAGAGAGAGAGATAGAGAGAGAGAGAGAGAAAGTGTACCATCAGGGTGAGAGAAGAGTATTATTGTACTCTATTTTTACTGTACGTATGTACCTTTAGCTGTACATACCTGTACGTACCTTCAACTGTACATACCTGTACGTAACTGTAGCTATATGTACCTGTACGTAAGTCTAGCTGTACATACCTGTACGTAAGTCTAGCTGTACATACCTGTACGTAAGTCTAGCTGTACATACCTGTACGTAAGTCTAGCTGTACATACCTGTACGTAAGTCTAGCTGTACATACCTGTACGTAAGTCTAGCTGTACATACCTGTACGTAAGTCTAGCTGTACATACCTGTACGTAAGTCTAGCTGTACATACCTGTACGTAAGTCTAGCTGTACATACCTGTACTTAACTCTAGCTGTATATACCTGTACGTAACTAGCTGTATGTACCTGTACGTACCTCTACCAGTACCTACCTGTACATAACTCTAGCTGTACGAACCTCTATGTACCTCTAAATGTACGTACCTGTACCTACCTCTACCTCTGTTGTACGTACGTACCCCTCAATTGCAAGCAGTGAATTCCCATTTACAAATTGGCTCAAATTTACAAAAAAGTACACAAAACCTCCCTCTAAATCTAAATTTTCAAAAACCTTCATTCTAATGCTTTTGAATCGAAAGAATCACACACAGAATAAGGAAATACGTTTTTGTTAATATGACGGATGTGGTGTCCGTACATTTGGTCTGGGTCTGGCAGCGGCTGCTTGGCCATTACCTCAATGAGTTTTAGAGAAATAAGAGCCATTTTTTGGGGCTGCACTGGTGGTATTACATAAAATGGCCGGGGAGGAATCCAGTTATTTTTACACGGGGAATAAAAGGGGTATGTCTGGACTGTCTCGCCACCGCGAGAGAGTGATGTTCTGACCTGGTGACTGTGATGTTCTGACCTGGTGACTGTGATGTTATGACCTGGTGACTGTTCTGACCTGGTGACTGTGATGTTATGACCTGGTGACTGTTCTGACCTGGTGACTGTGATGTTATGACCTGGTGACTGTTCTGACCTGGTGACTGATGTTCTGACCTGGTGACTGTGATGTTCTGACCTGGTGACTGTGATGTTCTGACCTGGTGACTGTGATGTTATGACCTGGTGACTGTGATGTTATGACCTGGTGACTGTGATGTTATGACCTGGTGACTGTGATGTTCTGACCTGGTGAATGTGATGTTCTGACCTGGTGAATGTGATGTTCTGACCTGGTGAATGTGATGTTCTGACTTGTGGACTGGTGTTTGACCTAGTGACTGTGATGTTCTGACCTGGTGACTGGTGTTCTGACCTGGTGACTGTGATGTTCTGACCTGGTGAATGTGATGTTCTGACCTGGTGACTGTGATGTTCTGACATGGTGACTGTGATGTTCTGACCTGGTGACTGTGATGTTCTGACCTGGTGACTGTGATGTTATGACCTGGTGACTGTGATGTTATGACCTGGTGACTGTGATGTTATGACCTGGTGAATGTGATGTTCTGACCTGGTGAATGTGATGTTCTGACCTGGTGAATGTGATGTTCTGACTTGTGGACTGGTGTTTGACCTAGTGACTGTGATGTTCTGACCTGGTGACTGGTGTTCTGACCTGGTGACTGTGATGTTCTGACCTGGTGAATGTGATGTTCTGACCTGGTGACTGTGATGTTCTGACCTGGTGACAGTGATGTTCTGACCTGGTGACTGTGATGTTATGACCTGGTGACTGTGATGTTATGACCTGGTGACTGTGATGTTATGACCTGGTGACTGTGATGTTATGACCCGGTGACTGATGTTATGACCTGGTGACTGTTCTGACCTGGTGACTGTGATGTTATGACCTGGTGACTGTGATGTTCTGACCTGGTGACTGTGATATTCTGACCTGGTGACTGTGATGGTCTGACTTGGTGACTGTGATGTTCTGACCTGGTGACTGTGATGTTATGACCTGGTGACTGTGATGTTCTGACCTGGTGACTGTGATGTTCTGACCTGGTGACTGTGATGTTATGACCTGGTGACTGTGATGTTCTGACCTGGTGACTGTGATGTTATGACCTGGTGACTGTGATGTTCTGACCTGGTGACTGTGATGTTATGACCTGGTGACTGTGATGTTATGACCTGGTGACTGATGTTATGACCTGGTGACTGTGATGTTATGACCTAGTGACTGTGATGTTATGACCTGGTGACTGTGATGTTATGACCTGATGACTGTGATGTTATGACCTGGTGACTGTGATGTTCTGACCTGGTGACTGATGTTATGACCTGGTGACTGTGATGTTATGACCTGGTGACTGTGATGTTCTGACCTGGTGACTGTGATGTTATGACCTGGTGACTGTGTTCTGACCTGGTGACTGTGATGTTATGACCTGGTGACTGTGTTCTGACCTGGTGACTGTGATGTTATGACCTGGTGACTGTGATGTTCTGACCTGGTGAATGTGATGTTCTGACCTGGTGACTGTGATGTTCTGACATGGTGACTGTGATGTTCTGACCTGGTGACTGTGATGTTCTGACCTGGTGACTGTGATGTTATGACCTGGTGACTGTGATGTTATGACCTGGTGACTGTGATGTTATGACCTGGTGAATGTGATGTTCTGACCTGGTGAATGTGATGTTCTGACCTGGTGAATGTGATGTTCTGACTTGTGGACTGGTGTTTGACCTAGTGACTGTGATGTTCTGACCTGGTGACTGGTGTTCTGACCTGGTGACTGTGATGTTCTGACCTGGTGAATGTGATGTTCTGACCTGGTGACTGTGATGTTCTGACCTGGTGACAGTGATGTTCTGACCTGGTGACTGTGATGTTATGACCTGGTGACTGTGATGTTATGACCTGGTGACTGTGATGTTATGACCTGGTGACTGTGATGTTATGACCCGGTGACTGATGTTATGACCTGGTGACTGTTCTGACCTGGTGACTGTGATGTTATGACCTGGTGACTGTGATGTTCTGACCTGGTGACTGTGATATTCTGACCTGGTGACTGTGATGGTCTGACTTGGTGACTGTGATGTTCTGACCTGGTGACTGTGATGTTATGACCTGGTGACTGTGATGTTCTGACCTGGTGACTGTGATGTTCTGACCTGGTGACTGTGATGTTATGACCTGGTGACTGTGATGTTCTGACCTGGTGACTGTGATGTTATGACCTGGTGACTGTGATGTTCTGACCTGGTGACTGTGATGTTATGACCTGGTGACTGTGATGTTATGACCTGGTGACTGTGATGTTATGACCTGGTGACTGATGTTATGACCTGGTGACTGTGATGTTATGACCTAGTGACTGTGATGTTATGACCTGGTGACTGTGATGTTATGACCTGATGACTGTGATGTTATGACCTGGTGACTGTGATGTTCTGACCTGGTGACTGATGTTATGACCTGGTGACTGTGATGTTATGACCTGGTGACTGTGATGTTCTGACCTGGTGACTGTGATGTTATGACCTGGTGACTGTGTTCTGACCTGGTGACTGTGATGTTATGACCTGGTGACTGTGTTCTGACCTGGTGACTGTGATGTTATGACCTGGTGACTGTGATGTTCTGACCTGGTGAATGTGATGTTCTGACTTGTGGACTGGTGTTTGACCTGGTGACTGTGATGTTCTGACCTGGTGACTGGTGTTCTGACCTTGTAACTGATGTTCTGACTTGGGGACTGTGATGTTCTGACCTGGTGACTGTGATGTTCTGACCTGGTGACTGATGTTCTGACTTGGGGACTGTGATGTACTGACCTGGCGACCGTGATGTTCTGACCTGGTGACTGTGATGTTATGACCTGGTGACTGTGTTCTGACCTGGTGACTGTGATGTTCTGACCTGGTGAATGTGATGTTCTGACTTGTGGACTGGTGTTTGACCTAGTGACTGATGTTCTGACCTGGTGACTGGTGTTCTGACCTGGTGACTGATGTTCTGACTTGGGGACTGTGATGTTCTGACCTGGTGACTGTGATGTTCTGACTTGGGGACTGTGATGTTCTGACCTGGTGACTGTGATGTTCTGACTTGGGGACTGTGATGTTCTGACCTGGTGACTGTGATGTTCTGACCTGGTGACTGTGATGTTCTGACCTGGTGACTGTGATGTTCTGACCTGGTGACTGTGATGTTATGACCTGGTGACTGTGATGCTCTGACCTGGTGACTGTGATGGTCTGACTTGGTGACTGTGATGTTCTGACCTAGTGACTGTGATGTTCTGACCTAGTGACTGTGATGGTCTGACCTGGTGACTGTGATGTTATGACCTGGGGACTGTGATGTTCTGACCTGGTGACTGATGTTCTGACCTGGTGACTGTTATGTTATGACCTGGTGACTGTGATGTTCTGACCTGGTGACTGTGATGTTCTGGCCTGGTGACTGTGATGTTCTGACCTGGTGACTGTGATGTTCTGACCTGGTGACTGTGATGTTCTGACCTGGTGACTGTGATGTTCTGACTTGGGGACTGGTGTTCTGACCTAGTGATTGATGTTCTGACCTGGTGACTGTGATGTTCTGACCTGGTGACTGTGATGTTCTGACTTGGGGACTGGTGTTCTGACCTGGTGACTGTGATGTTCCTACCTGGTGACTGTGATGTTCTGACCTGGTGACTGTGATGTTCCTACCTGGTGACTGTGATGTTCTGACCTGGTGACTGTGATGTTCTGACCTGGTGACTGTGATGTTCCTACCTGGTGACTGTGATGTTCTGACCTGGTGACTGTGATGTTCCTACCTGGTGACTGTGATGTTCTGACCTGGTGACTGTGATGTTCTGACCTGGTGACTGTGATGTTATGACCTGGTGACTGTGATGTTATGACCTGGTGACTGTGATGTTATGACCTGGTGACTGATGTTATGACCTGGTGACTGTGATGTTATGACCTAGTGACTGTGATGTTCTGACCTAGTGACTGTGATGGTCTGACCTGGTGACTGTGATGTTATGACCTGGTGACTGTGATGTTCTGACCTGGTGAATGTGATGTTCTGACTTGTGGACTGGTGTTTGACCTGGTGACTGTGATGTTCTGACCTGGTGACTGGTGTTCTGACCTGGTAACTGATGTTCTGACTTGGGGACTGTGATGTTCTGACCTGGTGACTGTGATGTTCTGACCTGGTGACTGATGTTCTGACTTGGGGACTGTGATGTACTGACCTGGCGACCGTGATGTTCTGACCTGGTGACTGTGATGTTCTGACCTGGTGAATGTGATGTTCTGACTTGTGGACTGGTGTTTGACCTAGTGACTGATGTTCTGACCTGGTGACTGGTGTTCTGACCTGGTGACTGATGTTCTGACTTGGGGACTGTGATGTTCTGACCTGGTGACTGTGATGTTCTGACTTGGGGACTGTGATGTTCTGACCTGGTGACTGTGATGTTCTGACTTGGGGACTGTGATGTTCTGACCTGGTGACTGTGATGTTCTGACCTGGTGACTGTGATGTTCTGACCTGGTGACTGTGATGTTCTGACCTGGTGACTGTGATGTTATGACCTGGTGACTGTGATGCTCTGACCTGGTGACTGTGATGGTCTGACTTGGTGACTGTGATGTTCTGACCTAGTGACTGTGATGTTCTGACCTAGTGACTGTGATGGTCTGACCTGGTGACTGTGATGTTATGACCTGGTGACTGTGATGTTCTGACCTGGTGACTGATGTTCTGACCTGGTGACTGTTATGTTATGACCTGGTGACTGTGATGTTCTGACCTGGTGACTGTGATGTTCTGGCCTGGTGACTGTGATGTTCTGACCTGGTGACTGTGATGTTCTGACCTGGTGACTGTGATGTTCTGACCTGGTGACTGTGATGTTCTGACTTGGGGACTGGTGTTCTGACCTAGTGATTGATGTTCTGACCTGGTGACTGTGATGTTCTGACCTGGTGACTGTGATGTTCTGACTTGGGGACTGGTGTTCTGACCTGGTGACTGTGATGTTCCTACCTGGTGACTGTGATGTTCTGACCTGGTGACTGTGATGTTCCTACCTGGTGACTGTGATGTTCTGACCTGGTGA
>NW_027195169.1:122500-142500 GCF_038502225.1 Cherax quadricarinatus
GAAGGAACAGGTGATGGAATGAACGGGAGAAGGAACAGGTGATGGAATGAACGGGAGAAGGAACAGGTGATGGAATGAACGGGAGAAGGAACAGGTGATGGAATGAACGGGAGAAGGAACAGGTGATGGAATGAACGGGAGAAGGAACAGGTGATGGAATGAACGGGAGACGGAACAGGTAATGGAATAAAGAACGGGAGAAGGAACAGGTGATGGAATGAACGGGAGAAGGAACAGGTGATGGAATGAACGGGAGAAGGAACAGGTGATGGAATGAACGGGAGAAGGAACAGGTGATGGAATGAACGGGAGAAGGAACAGGTGATGGAATGAACGGGAGAAGGAACAGGTGATGGAATGAACGGGAGAAGGAACAGGTGATGGAATGAACGGGAGAAGGAACAGGTGATGGAATGAACGGGAGAAGGAACAGGTGATGGAATGAACGGGAGAAGGAACAGGTGATGGAATGAACGGGAGAAGGAACAGGTGATGGAATGAACGGGAGAAGGAACAGGTGATGGAATGAACGGGAGAAGGAACAGGTGATGGAATGAACGGGAGAAGGAACAGGTGATGGAATGAACGGGAGAAGGAACAGGTGATGGAATGAACGGGAGAAGGAACAGGTGATGGAATGAAAGAGAGAAGGAACAGGTGATGGAATGAACGGGAGAAGGAACAGGTGATGGAATGAACGGGAGAAGGAACAGGTGATGTAATGAACGGGAGAAGGAACAGGTGATGGAATGAACGGGAGAAGGAACAGGTGATGGAATGAACGGGAGAAGGAACAGGTGATGGAATGAGCACCGAGAGAAGAAATAAGTAATTGAATGAGAAATGAACGGGAGAATGGAGGAACAAATGATTGAATAAGGAATGAACGGGTTATATGGAAACGGGAGAACAAACAGATGAGAAGACAACAGAAGCGAAGCCAAAACTCAGGAGCTAAAACGGACCATCCTGAGACCTAATTAGGATAATACCAGTCATTAGTCCTCCGTCCTTCCTTGATGCCGGTCAAAAGATCTTGATTCTAGGAAGTGGAGCATCCGAACTCACTACTAGGAACAAAGCTGATGTCCTCTGTTTTACCCTTCAGTAGATCTTAACGTATTTAATATTTATCACTATAAGCATACGCTGAAACTTACACAGACCATAGCTCACATCACTGATATACTGCTGTGTAGAAAGTACCTTGTTATGCTGAGCATTTCTCGCAAATTAGGTCGGTTTTGTCCCAGGATGTGACCCACACCAGTCCACTAACACCCAGGATGTGACCCACACCAGTCCACTAACACCCAGGATGCCACCCACACCAGTCCACTAACACCCAGGATGTGACCCACACCAGTCCACTAACACCCAGGATGTGACCCACACCAGTCCACTAACACCCAGGATGCCACCCACACCAGTCCACTAACACCCAGGATGTGACCCACACCAGTCCACTAACACCCAGGATGTGACCCACACCAGTCCACTAACACCCAGGATGTGACCCACACCAGTCCACTAACACCCAGGATGTGACCCACACCAGTCCACTAACACCCAGGATGTGACCCACACCAGTACACTAACACCCAGGATGTGACCCACTCCAGTCCACTAACACCCAGGATGTGACCCACACCAGTCCACTAACACCCAGGATGTGACCCACACCAGTCCACTAACACCCAGGATGTGACCCACACCAGTCCACTAACACCCAGGATGTGACCCACACCAGTCCACTAACACCAAGGATGTGACCCACACCAGTCCACTAACACCCAGGATGTGGCCCACACCAGTCCACTAACACCCAGGATGTGGCCCACACCAGTCCACTAACACCCAGGATGTGACCCACTCCAGTCCACTAACACCCAGGATGTGACCCACACCAGTCCACTAACACCCAGGATGTGACCCACACCAGTCCACTAACACCCAGGATGTGACCCACACCAGTCCACTAACACCCAGGATGTGACCCACACCAGTTCACTAACACCCAGGATGTGACCCACACCAGTCCACTAACACCCAGGATGTGACCCACACCAGTCCACTAACACCCAGGATGTGACCCACACCAGTCCACTAACACCCAGGATGTGGCCCACACCAGTCTACTAACACCCAGGATGCGACCCACTCCAGTCCACTAACACCCAGGATGTGACCCACTCCAGTCCACTAACACCCAGGATGTGACCCACACCAGTCCACTAACACCCAGGATGTGACCCACACCAGTCCACTAACACCCAGGATGTGACCCACACCAGTCCACTAACACCCAGGATGTGACCCACACCAGTACACTAACACCCAGGATGTGACCCACACCAGTACACTAACACCCAGGATGTGACCCACACCAGTCCACTAACACCCAGGATGTGACCCACACCAGTCTACTAACACCCAGGATGTGACCCACACCAGTCCACTAACACCCAGGATGTGACCCACACCAGTTCACTAACACCCAGGATGTGACCCACACCAGTCCACTAACACCAAGGATGTGACCCACACCAGTCCACTAACACCCAGGATGTGACCCACACCAGTTCACTAACACCCAGGATGTGACCCACACCAGTCCACTAACACCCAGGATGTGACCCACTCCAGTCCACTAACACCCAGGATGTGACCCACACCAGTTCACTAACACACAGGATGTGACCCACACCAGTCCACTAACACCCAGGATGTGACCCACACCAGTCCACTAACACCCAGGATGTGACCCACACCAGTCCATTAACACCCAGGATGTGACCCACACCAGTCCACTAACACCCAGGATGTGACCCACACCAGTCCACTAACACCCAGGATGTGACCCACACCAGTACACTAACACCCAGGATGTGACCCACACCAGTCCACTAACACCCAGGATGTGACCCACACCAGTCCACTAACACCCAGGATGTGACCCACACCAGTCCACTAACACCCAGGATGTGACCCACACCAGTCTACTAACACCCAGGATGTGACCCACACCAGTCCACTAACACCCAGGATGTGATCCACACCAGTTCACTAACACCCAGGATGTGACCCACACCAGTCCACTAACACCCAGGATGTGACCCACACCAGTCCACTAACACCCAGGATGTGACCCACACCAGTTCACTAACACCCAGGATGTGACCCACACCAGTCCACTAACACCCAGGATGTGACCCACACCAGTCCACTAACACCCAGGATGTGACCCACACCAGTTCACTAACACACAGGATGTGACCCACACCAGTCCACTAACACCCAGGATGTGACCCACACCAGTCCACTAACACCCAGGATGTGACCCACACCAGTCCACTAACACCCAGAATGTGACCCACACCAGTCCACTAACACCCAGGATGTGACCCACGCCAGTCCACTAACACCCAGGATGCGACCCACACCAGTCCACTAACACCCAGGATGCCACCCACACCAGTCCACTAACACCCAGAATGCCACCCACACCAGTCCACTAACACCCAGGATGTGACCCACACCAGTCTACTAACACCCAGGATGTGACCCACACCAGTCCACTAACACCCAGGATGTGACCCACACCAGTCCACTAACACCCAGGATGTGACCCACACCAGTCCACTAACACCCAGGATGCCACCCACACCAGTCCACTAACACCCAGGATGTGACCCACACCAGTCCACTAACACCCAGGATGCCACCCACACCAGTCCACTAACACCCAGGATGCCACCCACACCAGTCCACTAACACCCAGGATGCCACCCACACCAGTCCACTAACACCCAGGATGCCACCCACACCAGTCCACTAACACCCAGGATGCCACCCACACCAGTCCACTAACACCCAGGATGCCACCCACACCAGTCCACTAACACCCAGGATGCCACCCACACCAGTCCACTAACACCCAGGATGTGACCCACACCAGTCCACTAACACCCAGGATGCCACCCACACCAGTCCACTAACACCCAGGATGCCACCCACACCAGTCCACTAACACCCAGGATGCCACCCACACCAGTCCACTAACACCCAGGATGTGACCCACACCAGTCCACTAACACCCAGGATGCCACCCACACCAGTCCACTAACACCCAGGATGCGACCCACACCAGTCCACTAACACCCAGGATGCCACCCACACCAGTCCACTAACACCCAGGATGTGACCCACACCAGTCCACTAACACCCAGGATGCCACCCACACCAGTCCACTAACACCCAGGATGCGACCCACACCAGTCCACTAACACCCAGGATGCCACCCACACCAGTCCACTAACACCCAGGATGTGACCCACACCAGTCCACTAACACCCAGGATGCCACCCACACCAGTCCACTAACACCCAGGATGTGACCCACACCAGTCCACTAACACCCAGGATGCCACCCACACCAGTCCACTAACACCCAGGATGTCACCCACACCAGTCCACTAACACCCAGGATGCCACCCACACCAGTCCACTAACACCCAGGATGTCACCCACACCAGTCCACTAACACCCAGGATGTGACCCACACCAGTCCACTAACACCCAGGATGTGACCCACACCAGTCCACTAACACCCAGGATGCCACTCACACCAGTCCACTAACACCCAGGATGTGACCCACACCAGTCCACTAACACCCAGGATGCCACCCACACCAGTCCACTAACACCCAGGATGTGACCCACACCAGTCCACTAACACCCAGGATGCCACCCACACCAGTCCACTAACACCCAGGATGTGACCCACACCAGTCCACTAACACCCAGGATGCCACCCACACCAGTCCACTAACACCCAGGATGTGACCCACACCAGTCCACTAACACCCAGGATGCCACCCACACCAGTCCACTAACACCCAGGATGTGACCCACACCAGTCCACTAACACCCAGGATGCCACCCACACCAGTCCACTAACACCCAGGATGTGACCCACACCAGTCCACTAACACTCAGGTACCTATTTTACTGCTAGGTGACCATGGACAGCAGGTGACTTAAGGAAATACGTCCTAATGTTTTCCAGCCGTACCGGGGATCGAACCACGGACCTCAGTGTGTGAGCTACAGGATGCCTTAAGATGGATAATAATCTGTTTGGATAGAAGAGTCGACATTAATCCAGTGTAGACTTAGAGAAAGTATTGCAGGAAGGTAATTAAATAATCCGTAGGATTTAAGATTCCAGGGAGAAAAATGTGATCAATTAGACTGGTAGTATTTGTTTTTATAAATGTAATTACTGTTAAATGTTATGTACTCTGACAGTAGGATGGTAGACAACCATCCAGGGAGGTACTATCCTCCTGTCATATGTCAAACACAAGCTTGTTAAATGTTATGTACTCTGACAGTAGGATGGTAGACAACCATCCAGGGAGGTACTATCCTCCTGTCATGTGTCAAACACAAGCTTGTTAAATGTTATGTACTCTGACAGTTGGATGGTAGACAACAACCATCCAGGGAGGTACTATCCTCCTGTCATATGTCAAACACAAGCTTGTTAAATGTTATGTACTCTGACAGTAGGATGGTAGACAACCATCCAGGGAGGTACTATCCTCCTGTCATGTGTCAAACACAAGCTTGTTAAATGTTATGTACTCTGACAGTAGGATGGTAGACAACAACCATCCAGGGAGGTACTATCCTCCTGTCATGTGTCAAACACAAGCTTGTTAAATGTTATGTACTCTGACAGTAGGATGGTAGACAACAACCATCCAGGGAGGTACTATCCTCCTGTCATGTGTCAAACACAAGCTTGTTAAATGTTATGTACTCTGACAGTAGGATGGTAGACAACAACCATCCAGGGAGGTACTATCCACCTGTCATGTGTCAAACACAAGCTTGTTAAATGTTTTGCACTCTGGCAGATAAATCTTCGTCTCATGGGCACCTAGGATAGCAGGCAAATCTTACTGTCTCACAAACACGTAAGATAACAGGTCAGTCTTACTGTCTCACAAACACGTAAGATAACAGGTCAGTCTTACTGTCTCACAAACACGTAAGATAACAGGTCAGTCTTACTGTCTCACAAACACGTAATATAACAGGTCAGTCTTACTGACTCACAAACACGTAAGATAACAGGTCAGTCTTACTGTCTCACAAACACGTAAGATAACAGGTCAGTCTTACTGACTCACAAACACGTAATATAACAGGTCAGTCTTACTGACTCACAAACACGTAAGATAACAGGTCAGTCTTACTGACTCACAAACACGTAAGATAACAGGTCAGTCTTACTGTCTCACAAACACGTAAGATAACAGGTCAGTCTTACTGTCTCACAAACACGTAAGATAACAGGTCAGTCTTACTGTCTCACAAACACGTAATATAACAGGTCAGTCTTACTGACTCACAAACACGTAAGATAACAGGTCAGTCTTACTGACTCACAAACACGTAATATAACAGGTCAGTCTTACTGACACACAAACACGTAAGATAACAGTCTTACTGTCTCACAAACACGTAAGATAACAGTCTTACTGTCTCACAAACATGTAAGATAACAGTCTTACTGTCTCACAAACACGTAAGATAACAGTCTTACTGTCTCACAAACATGTAAGATAACAGTCTTACTGTCTCACAAACATGTAAGATAACAGTCTTACTGTCTCACAAACACGTAAGATAACAGTCTTACTGTCTCACAAACATGTAAGATAACAGTCTTACTGTCTCACAAACACGTAAGATAACAGGTCAGTCTTACTGACTCACAAACATGTAAGATAATAGTCTTACTGTCTCAAAAACATGTAAGATAACAGTCTTACTGTCTCACAAACATGTAAGATAAGTCTTACTGTCTCACAAACATGTAAGATAACAGTCTTACTGTCTCACAAACATGTAAGATAACAGTCTTACTGTCTCACAAACACGTAAGATAACAGTCTTACTGTCTCACAAACATGTAAGATAACAGTCTTACTGTCTCACAAACACGTAAGATAACAGGTCAGTCTTACTGACTCACAAACATGTAAGATAACAGTCTTACTGTCTCACAAACATGTAAGATAACAGTCTTACTGTCTCACAAACATGTAAGATAACAGTCTTACTGTCTCACAAACATGTAAGATAACAGGTCAGTCTTATTGTCTCACAAACATGTAAGATAACAGGTCAGTCTTACTGTCTCACAAACACGTAAGATAACAGGTCAGTCTTATTGTCTCACAAACATGTAAGATAACAGGTCAGTCTTACTGTCTCACAAACACGTAAGATAACAGGTCAGTCTTACTGTCTCACAAACATGTAAGATAACAGGTCAGTCTTACTGACTCACAAACACGTAAGATAACAGGTCATTCTTACTGACTCACAAACACGTAAGATAACAGGTCAGTCTTACTGACTCACAAACACGTAAGATAACAGGTCATTCTTACTGACTCACAAACACGTAAGATAACAGGTCAGTCTTACTGACTCTCAAACATGTAAGATAACAGGTCAGTCTTACTGACTCACAAACACATAAGATAACAGGTCAGTCTTACTGACTCACAAACACGTAAGATAACAGATCATTCTTACTGACTCACAAACACGTAAGATAACATGTCAGTCTTACTGACTCACAAACACGTAAGATAACAGGTCAGTCTTACTGACTCACAAACACGTAAGATAACAGGTCAGTCTTACTGACTCACAAACACGTAAGATAACAGGTCAGTCTTACTGACTCACAAACACGTAAGATAACAGGTCAGTCTTACTGTCTCACAAACACGTAAGATAACAGGTCAGTCTTACTGTCTCACAAACACGTAAGATAACAGGTCAGTCTTACTGTCTCACAAACACGTAATATAACAGGTCAGTCTTACTGTCTCACAAACACGTAAGATAACAGGTCAGTCTTACTGACTCACAAACACGTAAGATAACAGGTCAGTCTTACTGACTCACAAACACGTAAGATAACAGGTCAGTCTTACTGTCTCACAAACACGTAAGATAACAGGTCAGTCTTACTGTCTCACAAACACGTAATATAACAGGTCAGTCTTACTGACTCACAAACACGTAAGATAACAGGTCAGTCTTACTGACTCACAAACACGTAAGATAACAGGTCAGTCTTACTGACTCACAAACACGTAAGATAACAGGTCAGTCTTACTGTCTCACAAACATGTAAGATAACAGGTCAGTCTTACTGTCTCACAAACACGTAAGATAACAGGTCAGTCTTACTGTCTCACAAACACGTAAGATAACAGGTCAGTCTTACTGTCTCACAAACATGTAAGATAACAGGTCAGTCTTACTGACTCACAAACACGTAAGATAACAGGTCAGTCTTACTGTCTCACAAACATGTAAGATAACAGGTCAGTCTTACTGTCTCACAAACATGTAAGATAACAGGTCAGTCTTACTGTCTCACAAACATGTAAGATAACAGGTCAGTCTTACTGACTCACATTCTTACACTCGCTACACACTTGCATTTACTGTCCTGTGTCTTAATAGTGATAATTACTGCCGTGTTATTTACTAAGTTGGTCTGAGATTATAACTTGAATAACACGAAGTGTAAACAACTGCTGCTGACTCCAGTGCTGAATCAGTAGTCAGGTACATGTACTGAAGGATCGTGTGTATACATGTACTGAAGGATCGTGTGTATACATGTACTGAAGGATCGTGTGTATACATGTACTGAAGGATCATGTGTATACATGTACTGAAGGATCGTGTGTATACATGTACTGAAGGATCATGTGTATACATGTACTGAAGGATCGTGTGTATACATGTACTGAAGGATCATGTGTATACATGTACTGAAGGATCGTGTGTATACATGTACTGAAGGATCATGTGTACACATGTACTGAAGGATCGTGTGTATACATGTACTGAAGGATCGTGTGTATACATGTACTGAAGGATCGTGTGTATACATGTACTGAAGGATCATGTGTATACATGTACTGAAGGATCGTGTGTATACATGTACTGAAGGATCGTGTGTATACATGTACTGAAGGATCATGTGTATACATGTACTGAAGGATCGTGTGTATACATGTACTGAAGGATCGTGTGTATACAAGTACTGAAGGATCGTGTGTATACATGTACTGAAGGATCGTGTGTACACATGTACTGAAGGATCTTGTGTACACATGTACTGAAGGATCTTGTGTATACATGTACTGAAGGATCGTGTGTATACATGTACTGAAGGATCGTGTGTATACATGTACTGAAGGATCGTGTGTACACATGTACTGACGGATCGTGTGTATACATGTACCGAAGGATCGTGTGTATACATGTACCGAAGGATCGTGTGTACACATGTACTGAAGGATCGTGTGTACACATGTACTGAAGGATCGTGTGTACACATGTACTGAAGGATCGTGTGTACACATGTACCGAAAGATCGTGTGTACACATGTACTGAAGGATCGTGTGTACACATGTACTGAAGGATCATGTGTACGATTGTCATGTGTTAATCTCTAGGAGTCAGCAGTACCTAATTTCTAGGACTCGGTAAAGCTAGCTCTACCGTGTGTGCTCTCTCTGTTACATAACTGTCTACTGGATACAGAATATAAGACAGGTACCCCCGTGTCTGCTGTCTGCTGGAATAGAGAGAGAGAGAGAGAGAGAGAGAGAGAGACAGAGAGCCATGTCCAGGAAACAGGCCATGGCCATTTCTAGAGAGTTTCAAGAGACTCTGGCCATTTCAGAGAGGAGATTATCTGTCTGCTTGTCCTTGTATAGTCTGTTGTGTTTACTCTCCGTTCTTCTGCTTCCTGTTTGTGTTCCTGTTCGTCCACAGCTGTGTTAGTAACAGCTGTGTTAGTAACAGCTGGGATAGTAACAGCTGGGATAGTAACAGCTGTGTTAGTAACAGCTGGGATAGTAACAGCTGTGTTAGTAACAGCTGGGATAGTAACAGCTGTGTTAGTAACAGCTGGGATAGTAACAGCTGGGATAGTAACAGCTGTGTTAGTAACAGCTGTGTTAGTAACAACTGTGTTAGTAACAGCTGGGATAGTAACAGCTGTGTTAGTAACAGCTGGGATAGTAACAGCTGTGTTAGTAACAGCTGGGATAGTAACAGCTGTGTTAGTAACAGCTGTGTTAGTAACAGCTGTGTTAGTAACAGCTGTGTTAGTAACAGCTGTGTTATTAACAGCTGTGTTAGTAACAGCTGGGATAGTAACAGCTGTGTTAGTAACAGCTGTGTTAGTAACAGCTGTGTTAGTAACAGCTGTGTTAGTAACAGCTGGGATAGTAACAGCTGTGTTAGTAACAGCTGGGATAGTAACAGCTGTGTTAGTAACAGCTGTGTTAGTAACAGTTGGGATAGTAACAGCTGTGTTAGTAACAGCTGGGATAGTAACAGCTGTGTTAGTAACAGCTGGCATAGTAACAGCTGTGTTAGTAACAGCTGGGATAGTAACAGCTGTGTTAGTAACAGCTGGGATAGTAACAGCTGTGTTACTAACAGCTGTGTTAGTAACAGTTGGGATAGTAACATCTGTGTTAGTAACAGCTGGGATAGTAACAGCTGTGTTAGTAACAGCTGTGTTAGTAACAGCTGGGATAGTAACAGCTGTGTTAGTAACAGCTGGGATAGTAACAGCTGCGTTAGTAACAGCTGTGTTAGTAACAGCTGGGATAGTAACAGCTGCGTTAGTAACAGCTGTGTTAGTAACAGCTGTGTTAGTAACAGCTGTGTTAGTAACAGCTGGGATAGTAACAGCTGTGTTAGTAACAGCTGGGATAGTAACAGCTGGGATAGTAACAGGTGTGTTAGTAACAGCTGGGATAGTAACAGGTGTGTTAGTAACAGCTGGGATAGTAACAGCTGTGTTAGTAACAGCTGGGATAGTAACAGCTGTGTTAGTAACAGCTGTGTTAGTAATGACCTTAATTAGTAATGATCTTAATTAGTAATGATCTTAATTAGTAATGACCTTAATTAGTAATGATCTTAATTAGTAATGATCTTAATTAGTAATGACCTTAATTAGTAATGATCTTAATTAGTAATGATCTTAATTAGTAATGACCTTAATTAGTAATGATCTTAAATAGTAATGACCTTAATTAGTAATGATAATAATTAGTAAAGACCTTAATTAGTAACGACCTGAATTAGTAATGACCTTAATTAGTAATGATATTAATTAGTAATGACCTTAAATAGTAATGATATTAATTAGTAATGATCTTAATTAGTAAGGACCTTAATTAGTAATGATCTTAATTAGTAACGACCTTAATTAGTAATGATCTTAATTAGTAACGACCTTAATTAGTAATGATCTTAATTAGTAACGACCTTAATTAGTAATGATCTTAATTAGGAATGACCTTAATTAGTAATTATCTCTCACTTACATCTAGAAGTTAGTGTTAATTGCTCTAAATTGCCTTTTAATTCAGTAGTTTCTTTTAAGTGATTCAAATTAGTGCTAATGACGTGAAATAGTGGGTAGTTGTTGACCAGGTGCTGGCTCTCTCTCTCTCTCTCTCTCTCTCTCTCTCTCTCTCTCTCTCTCTCTCTCTCTCTCTCTCTCCGGATATTTTTACTCTCCCTCTACCTACTGCTTCTGCCTTTTACGCTATTCCTATTATTTCTCCTGCTGTTCCTAGTATATCTCTTGCGTTCCTTCTACTGCTACATTCCCTGTAGCTACGACTGTTCCTCCTGCTGCTACATTCCCTGTAGCTACGACTGTTCCTCCTGCTGCTACATTCCCTGTAGCTACGACTGTTCCTTCTACTGCTACATTCCCTGTAGCTACGACTGTTCCTCCTGCTGCTACATTCCCTGTAGCTACGACTGTTCCTCCTGCTGCTACATTCCCTGTAGCTACGACTGTTCCTCCTGCTGCTACATTCCCTGTAGCTACGACTGTTCTTCCTGCTGCTACATTCCCTGTAGCTACGACTGTTCCTCCTGCTGCTACATTCCCTGTAGCTACGACTGTTCCTCCTGCTGCTACATTCCCTGTAGCTACGACTGTTCTTCCTGCTGCTACATTCCCTGTAGCTACGACTGTTCCTCCTGCTGCTACATTCCCTGTAGCTACGACTGTTCCTCCTGCTGCTACATTCCCTGTAGCTACGACTGGTCCTCCTGCTGCTACATTCCCTGTTGCTACGACTGTTCCTCCTGCTGCTACATTCCCTGTTGCTACGACTGTTCCTCCTGCTGCTACATTCCCTGTAGCTACGACTGGTCCTCCTGCTGCTACATTCCCTGTTGCTACGACTGTTCCTCCTGCTGCTACATTCCCTGTAGCTACGACTGTTCCTCCTGCTACATTCCCTGTTGCTACGACTGGTCCTCCTGCTGCTACATTCCCTGTAGCTACGACTGTTCCTCCTGCTGCTACATTCCCTGTAGCTACGACTGGTCCTCCTGCTGCTACATTCCCTGTTGCTACGACTGTTCCTCCTGCTGCTACATTCCCTGTAGCTACGACTGTTCCTCCTGCTGCTACATTCCCTGTAGCTACGACTGTTCCTCCTGCTGCTACATTCCCTGTAGCTACGACTGTTCCTCCTGCTGCTACATTCCCTGTAGCTACGACTGGTCCTCCTGCTGCTACATTCCCTGTTGCTACGACTGTTCCTCCTGCTGCTACATTCCCTGTAGCTACGACTGTTCCTCCTGCTGCTACATTCCCTGTAGCTACGACTGGTCCTCCTGCTGCTACATTCCCTGTAGCTACGACTGGTCCTCCTGCTGCTACATTCCCTGTAGCTACGACTGTTCCTCCTGCTGCTACATTCCCTGTTGCTACGACTGTTCCTCCTGCTGCTACATTCCCTGTAGCTACGACTGTTCCTCCTGCTGCTACATTCCCTGTTGCTTCGACTGTTCCTCCTGCTGCTACATTCCCTGTAGCTACGACTGGTCCTCCTGCTGCTACATTCCCTGTAGCTACGACTGTTCCTCCTGCTGCTACATTCCCTGTAGCTACGACTGTTCCTCCTGCTGCTACATTCCCTGTTGCTACGACTGTTCCTCCTGCTGCGACATTCCCTGTAGCTACGACTGTTCCTCCTGCTGCTACATTCCCTGTTGCTACGACTGTTCCTCCTGCTGCTACATTCCCTGTAGCTACGACTGTTCCTCCTGCTGCTACATTCCCTGTAGCTACGACTGTTCCTCCTGCTGCTACATTCCCTGTTGCTACGACTGTTCCTCCTGCTGCTACATTCCCTGTAGCTACGACTGTTCCTCCTGCTGCTACATTCCCTGTAGCTACGACTGTTCCTCCTGCTGCTACATTCCCTGTTGCTACGACTGTTCCTCCTGCTGCTACATTCCCTGTTGCTACGACTGTTCCTCCTGCTGCTACATTCCCTGTTGCTACGACTGTTCCTCCTGCTGCTACATTCCCTGTAGCTACGACTGTTCCTCCTGCTGCTACATTCCCTGTTGCTACGACTGTTCCTCCTGCTGCTACATTCCCTGTTGCTACGAATGTTCCTCCTGCTGCTACATTCCCTGTAGCTACGACTGGTCCTCCTGCTGCTACATTCCCTGTTGCTACGACTGGTCCTCCTGCTGCTACATTCCCTGTAGCTACGACTGGTCCTCCTGCTGCTACATTCCCTGTTGCTACGACTGTTCCTCCTGCTGCTACATTCCCTGTTGCTACGACTGTTCCTCCTGCTGCTACATTCCCTGTAGCTACGACTGGTCCTCCTGCTGCTACATTCCCTGTAGCTACGACTGTTCCTCCTGCTGCTACATTCCCTGTAGCTACGACTGGTCCTCCTGCTGCTACATTCCCTGTAGCTACGACTGGTCCTCCTGCTGCTACATTCCCTGTAGCTACGACTGTTCCTCCTGCTGCTACATTCCCTGTAGCTACGACTGGTCCTCCTGCTGCTACATTCCCTGTAGCTACGACTGTTCCTCCTGCTGCTACATTCCCTGTTGCTACGACTGTTCCTCCTGCTGCTACATTCCCTGTAGCTACGACTGTTCCTCCTGCTGCTACATTCCCTGTAGCTACGACTGTTCCTCCTGCTGCTACATTCCCTGTAGCTACGACTGGTCCTCCTGCTGCTACATTCCCTGTAGCTACGACTGTTCCTCCTGCTGCTACATTCCCTGTAGCTACGACTGTTCCTCCTGCTGCTACACTCCCTGTAGCTACGACTGTTCCTCCTGCTGCTACATTCCCTGTAGCTACGACTGTTCCTCCTGCTGCTACATTCCCTGTAGCTACGACTGTTCCTCCTGCTGCTACATTCCCTGTAGCTACGACTGTTCCTCCTGCTGCTACATTCCCTGTAGCTACGACTGGTCCTCCTGCTGCTACATTCCCTGTTGCTACGACTGTTCCTCCTGCTGCTACATTCCCTGTAGCTACGACTGGTCCTCCTGCTGCTACATTCCCTGTAGCTACGACTGTTCTTCCTGCTGCTACATTCCCTGTAGCTACGACTGGTCCTCCTGCTGCTACATTCCCTGTTGCTACGACTGTTCCTCCTGCTGCTACATTCCCTGTTGCTACGACTGGTCCTCCTGCTGCTACATTCCCTGTAGCTACGACTGTTCTTCCTGCTGCTACATTCCCTGTAGCTACGACTGTTCCTCCTGCTGCTACATTCCCTGTAGCTACGACTGGTCCTCCTGCTGCTACATTCCCTGTAGCTACGACTGTTCCTCCTGCTGCTACATTCCCTGTAGCTACGACTGTTCCTCCTGCTGCTACATTCCCTGTAGCTACGACTGGTCCTCCTGCTGCTACATTCCCTGTAGCTACGACTGTTCCTCCTGCTGCTACATTCCCTGTAGCTACGACTGTTCCTCCTGCTGCTACATTCCCTGTTGCTACGACTGTTCCTCCTGCTGCTACATTCCCTGTAGCTACGACTGTTCCTCCTGCTGCTACATTCCCTGTTGCTACGACTGTTCCTCCTGCTGCTACATTCCCTGTAGCTACGACTGTTCCTCCTGCTGCTACATTCCCTGTAGCTACGACTGTTCCTCCTGCTGCTACATTCCCTGTAGCTACGACTGTTCCTCTTGCTGCTACATTCCCTGTAGCTACGACTGTTCCTCCTGCTGCTACATTCCCTGTAGCTACGACTGTTCCTCCTGCTGCTACATTCCCTGTAGCTACGACTGGTCCTCCTGCTGCTACATTCCCTGTAGCTACGACTGTTCCTCTTGCTGCTACATTCCCTGTAGCTACGACTGTTCCTCCTGCTGCTACATTCCCTGTAGCTACGACTGTTCCTCTTGCTGCTACATTCCCTGTAGCTACGACTGTTCCTCCTGCTGCTACATTCCCTGTAGCTACGACTGTTCCTCCTGCTGCTACATTCCCTGTAGCTACGACTGGTCCTCCTGCTGCTACATTCCCTGTAGCTACGACTGTTCCTCCTGCTGCTACATTCCCTGTAGCTACGACTGTTCCTCCTGCTGCTACACTCCCTGTAGCTACGACTGTTCCTCCTGCTGCTACATTCCCTGTTGCTACGACTGTTCCTCCTGCTGCTACATTCCCTGTAGCTACGACTGGTCCTCCTGCTGCTACATTCCCTGTAGCTACGACTGTTCTTCCTGCTGCTACATTCCCTGTAGCTACGACTGTTCCTCCTGCTGCTACATTCCCTGTTGCTACGACTGTTCCTCCTGCTGCTACACTCCCTGTAGCTACGACTGTTCCTCCTGCTGCTACATTCCCTGTTGCTACGACTGTTCCTCCTGCTGCTACATTCCCTGTAGCTACGACTGGTCCTCCTGCTGCTACACTCCCTGTAGCTACGACTGTTCCTCCTGCTGCTACATTCCCTGTAGCTACGACTGTTCCTCCTGCTGCTACATTCCCTGTTGCTACGACTGTTCCTCCTGCTGCTACATTCCCTGTAGCTACGACTGTTCCTCCTGCTGCTACATTCCCTGTAGCTACGACTGGTCCTCCTGCTGCTACACTCCCTGTAGCTACGACTGTTCCTCCTGCTGCTACATTCCCTGTAGCTACGACTGTTCCTCCTGCTGCTACATTCCCTGTAGCTACGACTGTTCCTCCTGCTGCTACATTCCCTGTTGCTACGACTGTTCCTCCTGCTGCTACATTCCCTGTAGCTACGACTGTTCCTCCTGCTGCTACATTCCCTGTAGCTACGACTGGTCCTCCTGCTGCTACACTCCCTGTAGCTACGACTGTTCCTCCTGCTGCTACATTCCCTGTAGCTACGACTGTTCTTCCTGCTGCTACATTCCCTGTAGCTACGACTGGTCCTCCTGCTGCTACACTCCCTGTAGCTACGACTGTTCCTCCTGCTGCTACATTCCCTGTTGCTACGACTGTTCCTCCTGCTGCTACATTCCCTGTTGCTACGACTGTTCCTCCTGCTGCTACATTCCCTGTAGCTACGACTGTTCCTCCTGCTGCTACATTCCCTGTTGCTACGACTGTTCCTCCTGCTGCTACATTCCCTGTAGCTACGACTGTTCCTCCTGCTGCTACATTCCCTGTTGCTACGACTGTTCCTCCTGCTGCTACATTCCCTGTTGCTACGACTGTTCCTCCTGCTGCTACATTCCCTGTAGCTACGACTGTTCCTCCTGCTGCTACATTCCCTGTTGCTACGACTGTTCCTCCTGCTGCTACATTCCCTGTTGCTACGACTGTTCCTCCTGCTGCTACATTCCCTGTAGCTACGACTGTTCCTCCTGCTGCTACATTCCCTGTAGCTACGACTGTTCCTCCTGCTGCTACATTCCCTGTTGCTACGACTGTTCCTCCTGCTGCTACATTCCCTGTAGCTACGACTGTTCCTCCTGCTGCTACATTCCCTGTAGCTACGACTGTTCCTCCTGCTGCTACATTCCCTGTAGCTACGACTGTTCCTCCTGCTGCTACATTCCCTGTAGCTACGACTGTTCCTCCTGCTGCTACATTCCCTGTAGCTACGACTGTTCCTCCTGCTGCTACATTCCCTGTAGCTACGACTGTTCCTCCTGCTGCTACATTCCCTGTTGCTACGACTGTTCCTCCTGCTGCTACATTCCCTGTAGCTACGACTGTTCGTCCTGCTGCTACATTCCCTGTAGCTACGACTGTTCCTCCTGCTGCTACATTCCCTGTAGCTACGACTGTTCCTCCTGCTGCTACATTCCCTGTAGCTACGACTGTTCCTCCTGCTGCTACATTCCCTGTTGCTACGACTGTTCCTCCTGCTGCTACATTCCCTGTAGCTACGACTGTTCCTCCTGCTGCTACATTCCCTGTTGCTACGACTGTTCCTCCTGCTGCTACATTCCCTGTAGCTACGACTGTTCCTCCTGCTGCTACATTCCCTGTAGCTACGACTGTTCCTCCTGCTGCTACATTCCCTGTTGCTACGACTGTTCCTCCTGCTGCTACATTCCCTGTAGCTACGACTGTTCCTCCTGCTGCTACATTCCCTGTTGCTACGACTGTTCCTCCTGCTGCTACATTCCCTGTAGCTACGACTGTTCCTCCTGCTGCTACATTCCCTGTTGCTACGACTGTTCCTCCTGCTGCTACATTCCCTGTAGCTACGACTGTTCCTCCTGCTGCTACATTCCCTGTTGCTACGACTGTTCCTCCTGCTGCTACATTCCCTGTAGCTACGACTGTTCCTCCTGCTGCTACATTCCCTGTTGCTACGACTGTTCCTCCTGCTGCTACATTCCCTGTAGCTACGACTGTTCCTCCTGCTGCTACATTCCCTGTAGCTACGACTGTTCCTCCTGCTGCTACATTCCCTGTTGCTACGACTGTTCCTCCTGCTGCTACATTCCCTGTAGCTACGACTGTTCCTCCTGCTGCTACATTCCCTGTTGCTACGACTGTTCCTCCTGCTGCTACATTCCCTGTAGCTACGACTGTTCCTCCTGCTGCTACATTCCCTGTAGCTACGACTGTTCCTCCTGCTGCTACATTCCCTGTTGCTACGACTGTTCCTCCTGCTGCTACATTCCCTGTAGCTACGACTGGTCCTCCTGCTGCTACATTCCCTGTAGCTACGACTGTTCCTCCTGCTGCTACATTCCCTGTTGCTACGACTGTTCCTCCTGCTGCTACATTCCCTGTTGCTACGACTGTTCCTCCTGCTGCTACATTCCCTGTTGCTACGACTGTTCCTCCTGCTGCTACATTCCCTGTTGCTACGACTGTTCCTCCTGCTGCTACATTCCCTGTTGCTACGACTGTTCCTCCTGCTGCTACATTCCCTGTTGCTACGACTGTTCCTCCTGCTGCTACATTCCCTGTTGCTACGACTGTTCCTCCTGCTGCTACATTCCCTGTTGCTACGACTGTTCCTCCTGCTGCTACATTCCCTGTTGCTACGACTGTTCCTCCTGCTGCTACATTCCCTGTTGCTACGACTGTTCCTCCTGCTGCTACATTCCCTGTAGCTACGACTGTTCCTCCTGCTGCTACATTCCCTGTAGCTACGACTGTTCCTCCTGCTGCTACACTCCCTGTAGCTACGACTGTTCCTCCTGCTGCTACATTCCCTGTAGCTACGACTGTTCCTCCTGCTGCTACATTCCCTGTAGCTACGACTGTTCCTCCTGCTGCTACATTCCCTGTAGCTACGACTGTTCCTCCTGCTGCTACATTCCCTGTAGCTACGACTGTTCCTCCTGCTACTACATTCCCTGTAGCTACGACTGTTCCTCCTGCTGCTACATTCCCTGTTGCTACGACTGTTCCTCCTGCTGCTACATTCCCTGTTGCTACGACTGTTCCTCCTGCTGCTACATTCCCTGTTGCTACGACTGTTCCTCCTGCTGCTACATTCCCTGTTGCTACGACTGTTCCTCCTGCTGCTACATTCCCTGTTGCTACGACTGTTCCTCCTGCTGCTACATTCCCTGTTGCTACGACTGTTCCTCCTGCTGCTACATTCCCTGTTGCTACGACTGTTCCTCCTGCTGCTACATTCCCTGTTGCTACGACTGTTCCTCCTGCTGCTACATTCCCTGTTGCTACGACTGTTCCTCCTGCTGCTACATTCCCTGTAGCTACGACTGGTCCTCCTACTGCTACATTCCCTGTAGCTACGACTGTTCCTCCTGCTGCTACATTCCCTGTTGCTACGACTGTTCCTCCTGCTGCTACATTCCCTGTTGCTACGACTGTTCCTCCTGCTGCTACATTCCCTGTTGCTACGACTGTTCCTCCTGCTGCTACATTCCCTGTTGCTACGACTGTTCCTCCTGCTGCTACATTCCCTGTTGCTACGACTGTTCCTCCTGCTGCTACATTCCCTGTTGCTACGACTGTTCCTCCTGCTGCTACATTCCCTGTTGCTACGACTGTTCCTCCTGCTGCTACATTCCCTGTTGCTACGACTGTTCCTCCTGCTGCTACATTCCCTGTTGCTACGACTGTTCCTCCTGCTGCTACATTCCCTGTTGCTACGACTGTTCCTCCTGCTGCTACATTCCCTGTAGCTACGACTGTTCCTCCTGCTGCTACATTCCCTGTAGCTACGACTGTTCCTCCTGCTGCTACACTCCCTGTAGCTACGACTGTTCCTCCTGCTGCTACATTCCCTGTAGCTACGACTGTTCCTCCTGCTGCTACATTCCCTGTAGCTACGACTGTTCCTCCTGCTGCTACATTCCCTGTAGCTACGACTGTTCCTCCTGCTGCTACATTCCCTGTAGCTACGACTGTTCCTCCTGCTGCTACATTCCCTGTAGCTACGACTGTTCCTCCTGCTACTACATTCCCTGTAGCTACGACTGTTCCTCCTGCTGCTACATTCCCTGTTGCTACGACTGTTCCTCCTGCTGCTACATTCCCTGTTGCTACGACTGTTCCTCCTGCTGCTACATTCCCTGTTGCTACGACTGTTCCTCCTGCTGCTACATTCCCTGTTGCTACGACTGTTCCTCCTGCTGCTACATTCCCTGTTGCTACG
>NW_027195169.1:147500-157500 GCF_038502225.1 Cherax quadricarinatus
CTGTTAACTCTGTTAGAGCTCTGGATTATCAACCCAAGAAGGGTAATAATTCAGGATAGGCCAAGAAGGCCACCCCCGGGATGCCGCCCACACCAGTCCAGTAACACTCAGGGTACCTACTTACTGCTAGGTGAACAGGGACAGCAGGTGTAAGGAGACTAACACCCAGGTACCTACTTACTGCTAGGTGAACAGTGATAGCAGCTATAAGGTGACTAACATCCAGGTACCTACTTACTGCTAGGTGAACAGTGATAGCAGGTGTAAGGTGACTAACACCCAGGTATTTACTTACTGCTAGGTGAACAGTGATTGCAGCTATAAGGTGACTAACATCCAGGTACCTACTTACTGCTAGGTGAACAGTGGCAGCAGGTGTAAGGTGACTAACACCCAGGTACCTACTTACTGTTAGGTGAACAGTGGCAGCAGGTGTAAGGTGACTAACACCCAGGTACCTACTTACTGTTAGGTGAACAGTGGCAGCAGGTGTAAGGTGACTAACACCCAGGTATTTACTTACTGCTAGGTGAACAGTGACAGCAGGTGTAAGGTAACTAACACCCAGGTACCTACTTACTGCTAGGTGAACAGTGACAGCAGGTGTAAGGTGACTAACACCCAGGTATTTACTTACTGCTAGGTGAACAGTGACAGCAGGTGTAAGGTGACTAACACCCAGGTATTTACTTACTGCTAGGTGAACAGTGACAGCAGGTGTAAGGTAACTAACACCCAGGTACCTACTTACTGCTAGGTGAACAGTGACAGCAGGTGTAAGGTGACTAACACCCAGGTATTTACTTACTGCTAGGTGAACAGTGACAGCAGGTGTAAGGTGACTAACACCCAGGTATTTACTTACTGCTAGGTGAACAGTGACAGCAGGTGTAAGGTAACTAACAGCCAGGTACCTACTTACTGCTAGGTGAACAGTGACAGCAGGTGTAAGGTGACTAACATCCAGGTACCTACTTACTGCTAGGTGAACAGTGACAGCAGGTGTAAGGTAACTAACCCAGGTACCTACTTACTGCTCGGTGAACAGTGACAGCAGGTGTAAGGTGACTAACATCCAGGTACCTACTTACTGCTAGGTGAACAGTGACAGCAGGTGTAAGGTGACTAACATCCAGGTACCTACTTATTGCTCGGTGAACAGTGACAGCAGGTGTAAGGTAACTAACCCAGGTACCTACTTACTGCTCGGTGAACAGTGACAGCAGGTGTAAGGTGACTAACATCCAGGTACCTACTTACTGCTAGGTGAACAGTGACAGCAGGTGTAAGGTGACACACCCAGGTACCTACTTACTGCTAGGTGAACAGTGACAGCAGGTGTAAGGTGACTAACATCCAGGTACCTACTTACTGCTAGGTGGACAGTGACAGCAGGTGTAAGGTGACTTGCTTCTTTATCTTCATTGAACCTGGTACTGTCATTATTGAACCTGGTACTGTCATTATTGAACCTGGTACTGTCATTATTGAACCTGGTACTGTCATTATTGAACCTGGTACTGTCATTATTGAACCTGGTACTGTCATTATTGAACCTGGTACTGTCATTATTGAACCTGGTACTGTCATTATTGAACCTGGTACTGTCATTATTGAACCTGGTACTGTATTGAACCTGGTACTGTCATTGAACCTGGTACTGTATTGAACCTGGTACTGTCATTATTGAACCTGGTACTGTCACTATTGAACCTGGTACTGTCATTATTGAACCTGGTACTGTCATTATTGAACCTGGTACTGTCATTATTGAACCTGGTACTGTCATTATTGAACCTGGTACTGTCACTATTGAACCTGGTACTGTCATTATTGAACCTGGTACTGTCATTATTGAACCTGGTACTGTCACTATTGAACCTGGTACTGTCATTATTGAACCTGGTACTGTCATTATTGAACCTGGTACTGTCATTATTGAACCTGGTACTGTCATTATTGAACCTGGTACTGTCATTATTGAACCTGGTACTGTCATTATTGAACCTGGTACTGTATTGAACCTGGTACTGTCATTATTGAACCTGGTACTGTCATTATTGAACCTGGTACTGTATTGAACCTGGTACTGTCATTATTGAACCTGGTACTGTCACTATTGAACCTGGTACTGTCATTATTGAACCTGGTACTGTCATTATTGAACCTGGTACTGTCATTATTGAACCTGGTACTGTCATTATTGAACCTGGTACTGTCACTATTGAACCTGGTACTGTCATTATTGAACCTGGTACTGTCATTATTGAACCTGTTACTGTCATTATTGAACCTGGTACTGTCATTATTGAACCTGGTACTGTATTGAACCTGGTACTGTCATTATTGAACCTGGTACTGTCACTATTGAACCTGGTACTGTCATTATTGAACCTGGTACTGTCATTATTGAACCTGGTACTGTCATTATTGAACCTGGTACTGTCATTATTGAACCTGGTACTGTATTGAACCTGGTACTGTCATTATTGAACCTGGTACTGTCATTATTGAACCTGGTACTGTCATTATTGAACCTGGTACTGTCATTATTGAACCTGGTACTGTCATTATTGAACCTGGTACTGTCATTATTGAACCTGGTACTGTCATTATTGAACCTGGTACTGTCATTGAACCTGGTACTGTCATTGAACCTGGTACTGTCATTGAACCTGGTACTGTCATTATTGAACCTGGTACTGTCATTATTGAACCTGGTACTGTCATTATTGAACCTGGTACTGTCATTATTGAACTTGGTACTGTCATTGAACCTGGTACTGTCATTGAACCTGGTACTGTCATTGAACCTGGTACTGTCATTATTGAACCTGGTACTGTCATTATTGAACCTGGTACTGTCATTATTGAACCTGGTACTGTCATTATTGAACCTGGTACTGTCATTATTGAACCTGGTACTGTATTGCTGTCAGCGTTGTCTTGCACACTGTCAGCGTTGTCTTGCACACTGTCAGCGTTGTCTTGCACACTGTCAGCGTTGTCTTGCACACTGTCAGCGTTGTCTTGCACACTGTCAGCGTTGTCTTGCAAACTGTCAGCGTTGTCTTGCACACTGTCACCGTTGTCTTGCACACTGTCACCGTTGTCTTGCACACTGTCACCGTTGTCTTGCACACTGTCACCGTTGTCTTGCACACTGTCACCGTTGTCTTGCACACTGTCAGCGTTGTCTTGCACACTGTCACCGTTGTCTTGCACACTGTCACCGTTGTCTTGCACACTGTCACCGTTGTCTTGCACACTGTCACCGTTGTCTTGCACACTGTCACCGTTGTCTTGCACACTGTCACCGTTGTCTTGCACACTGTCAGCGTTGTCTTGCACACTGTCACCGTTGTCTTGCACACTGTCACCGTTGTCTTGCACACTGTCACCGTTGTCTTGCACACTGTCACCGTTGTCTTGCACACTGTCACCGTTGTCTTGCACACTGTCACCGTTGTCTTGCACACTGTCACCGTTGTCTTGCACACTGTCAGATTGTTTTAAGTTTGTTTATTCTTGTTTATAGTTAGTCTACGTGTGATGTCTGGTTCCCCGAGTCCGGGTTCTGGTCTGGAACCTGGCCGCAGGGGCCATGAACCCTACCCGTGCGGGCCAGTAATGGATGTTAATGGATACTGTGTGTAATTCACCTGGTTACTGACCTTCTGGTATTCTGTAATCCCTAACTGTGTGTATAATACACCTCTCAGTGTATACATACTGTGATGTATACACCTCTTAGTGTATACATACTGTGATGTATACACCTCTTAGTGTATACATACTGTGATGTATACACCTCTTAGTGTATACATACTGTGACGGTGCCAGTAGCTAGAATACGTGGTGGTACTCTTCTCCGTCAGAGGTATCCCGCGGTTCGAACCCCCAAGAGGTCTGGGTGACATTTGCATGTATGGGAATACAAAGAGAGAGAGAGAGAGAGAGAGAGAGAGAGATAGAGATAGATTTGTGTGTGTTCCTCACCTCTCTTCCTTACCAGCGTCATCAGTTTGTATTTAAGTCGTAAACACATCCAGTGCCGCAGTATATCCAGTGTTATTCTTCCAGAGGCTGACGCACTTCTCTCTCTCTCTCTCTCTCTCTCTCTCTCTCTCTCTCTCTCTCTCTCTCTCTCTCTCTCTCTCTCTCTCTCTCTCTCTCTCTCTTGCTCTCTCTCACACACCTAGATAATACACGATAGTTCTTAATTTAGATACAAGTAGGTAGTTCATCTCAGACGATAGCATCAGTGTGGACTACCAAGACCTGAGCTATTTATCTCTCTGTCTCTCTGTCATTGTCACAGCATCCACACAAGTCATCATGGGGGGAGATGAGGCAGCATCTTCCATGGGAAGCCTTACCCAGAGCTCCACTCAATTAATCTCCAGAAATTAGCTTAACAAGTGATGCTGGGAAGCTTTTTGAAGGGGAAGATCTTGTTCGAAGCTAATTCAATCTTCAGTGATTCTTATCGTCTGATTCTGTGAAGCAGCCGAGGTGTAAGGTCAGCCTTTCCTGATACTGCCGCCCTTATACTGTAAGTGTAAGTGACTGAGTAACATGGTAGGACATGGTAGGACATTGAACGTATAAATAACATGGTAGGACATGGAACGTATAACATGGTAGGACATGGTAGGACATGGAACATATAAATAACATGGTACAACATGGTACAACATGGAACATATAAATAACATGGTACAACATGGAACATATAAATAACATGGTACAACATGGAACATATAAATAACATGGTACAACATGGAACATATAAATAACATGGTACAACATGGAACATATAAATAACATGGTACAACATGGAACATATAAATAACATGGTACAACATGGAACATATAAATAACATGGTACAACATGGAACATATAAATAACATGGTACAACATGGTACAACATGGAACATATAAATAACATGGTACAACATTGAACATATAAATAACATGGTACAACATTGAACATATAAATAACATGGTACAACATGGTACAACATGGAACATATAAATAACATGGTACAACATGGAACATATAAATAACATGGTACAACATGGAACATATAAATAACATGGTACAACATTGAACATATAAATAACATGGTACAACATTGAACATATAAATAACATGGTACAACATTGAACATATAAATAACATGGTACAACATGGAACATATAAATAACATGGTACAACATGGAACATATAAATAACATGGTACAACATTGAACATATAAATAACATGGTACAACATGGTACAACATTGAACATATAAATAACATGGTACAACATGGAACATATAAATAACATGGTACAACATGGAACATATAAATAACATGGTACAACATTGAACATATAAATAACATGGTACAACATTGAACATATAAATAACATGGTACAACATGGAACATATAAATAACATGGTACAACATTGAACATATAAATAACATGGTACAACATGGAACATATAAATAACATGGTACAACTTTGAACATATAAATAACATGGTACAACATGGAACATATAAATAACATGGTACAACATGGAACATATAAATAACATGGTACAACATGGTACAACATGGAACATATAAATAACATGGTACAACATGGAACATATAAATAACATGGTACAACATGGAACATATAAATAACATGGTACAACATGGAACATATAAATAACATGGTACAACATGGAACATATAAATAACATGGTACAACATGGAACATATAAATAACATGGTACAACATGGAACATATAAATAACATGGTACAACATGGAACATATAAATAACATGGTACAACATTGAACATATAAATAACATGGTACAACATGGAACATATAAATAACATGGTACAACATGGAACATATAAATAACATGGTACAACATGGTACAACATGGAACATATAAATAACATGGTACAACATGGTACAACATGGAACATATAAATAACATGGTACAACATTGAACATATAAATAACATGGTACAACATGGAACATATAAATAACATGGTACAACATTGAACATATAAATAACATGGTACAACATGGTACAACATGGAACATATAAATAACATGGTACAACATGGAACATATAAATAACATGGTACAACATGGTACAACATGGAACATATAAATAACATGGTACAACATGGTACAACATGGAACATATAAATAACATGGTACAACATTGAACATATAAATAACATGGTACAACATTGAACATATAAATAACATGGTACAACATTGAACATATAAATAACATGGTACAACATTGAACATATAAATAACATGGTACAACATGGAACATATAAATAACATGGTACAACATGGTACAACATGGAACATATAAATAACATGGTACAACATTGAACATATAAATAACATGGTACAACATTGAACATATAAATAACATGGTACAACATGGTACAACATGGAACATATAAATAACATGGTACAACATTGAACATATAAATAACATGGTACAACATGGAACATATAAATAACATGGTACAACATGGTACAACATGGAACATATAAATAACATGGTACAACATTGAACATATAAATAACATGGTACAACATGGTACAACATGGAACATATAAATAACATGGTACAACATGGAACATATAAATAACATGGTACAACCTGAACATATAAATAACATGGTACAACATTGAACATATAAATAACATGGTACAACATGGTACAACATGGAACATATAAATAACATGGTACAACATTGAACATATAAATAACATGGTACAACATTGAACATATAAATAACATGGTACAACATGGTACAACATGGAACATATAAATAACATGGTACAACATTGAACATATAAATAACATGGTACAACATGGTACAACATTGAACATATAAATAACATGGTACAACATGGAACATATAAATAACATGGTACAACATGGAACATATAAATAACATGGTACAACATTGAACATATAAATAACATGGTACAACATGGTACAACATGGAACATAAATAACATGGTACAACATGGTACAACATGGAACATATAAATAACATGGTACAACATGGAACATATAAATAACATGGTACAACATGGTACAACATGGAACATATAAATAACATGGTACAACATGGAACATATAAATAACATGGTACAACATGGAACATATAAATAACATGGTACAACATGGAACATATAAATAACATGGTACAACATTGAACATATAAATAACATGGTACAACATGGTACAACATGGAACATATAAATAACATGGTACAACATTGAACATATAAATAACATGGTACAACATGGTACAACATTGAACATATAAATAACATGGTACAACATGGAACATATAAATAACATGGTACAACATTGAACATATAAATAACATGGTACAACATGGAACATATAAATAACATGGTACAACATGGAACATATAAATAACATGGTACAACATTGAACATATAAATAACATGGTACAACATTGAACATATAAATAACATGGTACAACATGGTACAACATGGAACATATAAATAACATGGTACAACATGGAACATATAAATAACATGGTACAACATGGAACATATAAATAACATGGTACAACATTGAACATATAAATAACATGGTACAACATTGAACATATAAATAACATGGTACAACATGGTACAACATGGAACATATAAATAACATGGTACAACATTGAACATATAAATAACATGGTACAACATGGAACATATAAATAACATGGTACAACATGGAACATATAAATAACATGGTACAACATGGTACAACATGGAACATATAAATAACATGGTACAACATGGAACATATAAATAACATGGTACAACATGGAACATATAAATAACATGGTACAACATGGAACATATAAATAACATGGTACAACATGGAACATATAAATAACATGGTACAACATGGAACATATAAATAACATGGTACAACATGGAACATATAAATAACATGGTACAACATGGAACATATAAATAACATGGTACAACATGGAACATATAAATAACATGGTACAACATTGAACATATAAATAACATGGTACAACATGGAACATATAAATAACATGGTACAACATTGAACATATAAATAACATGGTACAACATGGTACAACATGGAACATATAAATAACATGGTACAACATGGAACATATAAATAACATGGTACAACATGGTACAACATGGAACATATAAATAACATGGTACAACATGGTACAACATGGAACATATAAATAACATGGTACAACATTGAACATATAAATAACATGGTACAACATGGAACATATAAATAACATGGTACAACATTGAACATATAAATAACATGGTACAACATGGTACAACATGGAACATATAAATAACATGGTACAACATGGAACATATAAATAACATGGTACAACATGGTACAACATGGAACATATAAATAACATGGTACAACATGGTACAACATGGAACATATAAATAACATGGTACAACATGGTACAACATGGAACATATAAATAACATGGTACAACATTGAACATATAAATAACATGGTACAACATTGAACATATAAATAACATGGTACAACATTGAACATATAAATAACATGGTACAACATTGAACATATAAATAACATGGTACAACATGGAACATATAAATAACATGGTACAACATGGTACAACATGGAACATATAAATAACATGGTACAACATTGAACATATAAATAACATGGTACAACATTGAACATATAAATAACATGGTACAACATGGTACAACATGGAACATATAAATAACATGGTACAACATTGAACATATAAATAACATGGTACAACATTGTACAACATGGAACATATAAATAACATGGTACAACATGGTACAACATGGAACATATAAATAACATGGTACAACATGGAACATATAAATAACATGGTACAACATGGTACAACATGGAACATATAAATAACATGGTACAACATTGTACAACATGGAACATATAAATAACATGGTACAACATTGAACATATAAATAACATGGTACAACATGGAACATATAAATAACATGGTACAACATGGTACAACATGGAACATATAAATAACATGGTACAACATTGAACATATAAATAACATGGTACAACATTGAACATATAAATAACATGGTACAACATGGTACAACATGGAACATATAAATAACATGGTACAACATTGAACATATAAATAACATGGTACAACATGGAACATATAAATAACATGGTACAACATGGTACAACATGGAACATATAAATAACATGGTACAACATTGAACATATAAATAACATGGTACAACATGGTACAACATGGAACATATAAATAACATGGTACAACATGGAACATATAAATAACATGGTACAACATGAACATATAAATAACATGGTACAACATTGAACATATAAATAACATGGTACAACATGGTACAACATGGAACATATAAATAACATGGTACAACATTGAACATATAAATAACATGGTACAACATTGAACATATAAATAACATGGTACAACATGGAACATATAAATAACATGGTACAACATTGAACATATAAATAACATGGTACAACATGGTACAACATGGAACATATAAATAACATGGTACAACATTGAACATATAAATAACATGGTACAACATTGAACATATAAATAACATGGTACAACATGGAACATATAAATAACATGGTACAACATTGAACATATAAATAACATGGTACAACATGGTACAACATGGAACATATAAATAACATGGTACAACATTGAACATATAAATAACATGGTACAACATGGTACAACATTGAACATATAAATAACATGGTACAACATGGAACATATAAATAACATGGTACAACATGGAACATATAAATAACATGGTACAACATTGAACATATAAATAACATGGTACAACATGGAACATATAAATAACATGGTACAACATGGTACAACAT
>NW_027195169.1:162500-185000 GCF_038502225.1 Cherax quadricarinatus
TAGGCTTGAAACCCAATTAGCGTATAATTATTTCTCAAATCATTCGTGTTTTGAACACGACGTGGTGATGGCAGGTGTTGAGAGGCACGTGGTGATGGCAGGTGTTGAGAGGCACGTGGTGATGGCAGGTGTTGAGAGGCACGTGGTGATGGCAGGTGTTGAGAGGCACGTGGTGATGGCAGGTGTTGAGAGGCACGTGGTGATGGCAGGTGTTGAGAGGCACGTGGTGATGGCAGGTGTTGAGAGGCACGTGGTGATGGCAGGTGTTGAGAGGCACGTGGTGATGGCAGGTGTTGAGAGGCACGTGGTGATGGCAGGTGTTGAGAGGCACGTGGTGATGGCAGGTGTTGAGAGGCACGTGGTGATGGCAGGTGTTGAGAGGCACGTGGTGATGGCAGGTGTTGAGAGGCACGTGGTGATGGCAGGTGTTGAGAGGCACGTGGTGATGGCAGGTGTTGAGAGGCACGTGGTGATGGCAGGTGTTGAGAGGCACGTGGTGATGGCAGGTGTTGAGAGGCAGTGACGTGCTTCCTGGAACACACTTGTACTCAAGTGGGTGTTGAGTGTGTTGTAAGTCAATGATTCACTTCTTAGAAGTGATCTTTGATCTGACTTATAGACACTTGTCATCTTGTGTGTCAGATCATCACCATGGTACACCACACTTGTCCTCTCGTGTGTCAGATCATCACCATGGTACACCACACTTGTCCTCTCGTGTGTCAGATCATCACCATGGTACACTACACTTGTCCTCTCGTGTGTCAGATCATCACCATGGTACACCACACTTGTCCTCTTGTGTGTCAGATCATCACCATGGTACACCACACTTGTCCTCTCGTGTGTCAGATCATCACCATGGTACACCACACTTGTCCTCTCGTGTCAGATCATCACCATGGTACACTACACTTGTCCTCTCGTGTGTCAGATCATCACCATGGTACACCACACTTGTCCTCTTGTGTGTCAGATCATCACCATGGTACACCACATTTGTCCTCTCGTGTGTCAGATCATCACCATGCTACACCACACTTGTCCTCTCGTGTGTCAGATCATCACCATGGTACACTACACTTGTCCTCTCGTGTGTCAGATCATCACCATGGTACACTACACTTGTCCTCTCGTGTGTCAGATCATCACCATGGTACACCACACTTGTCCTCTCGTGTGTCAGATCATCACCATGGTACACCACACTTGTCCTCTTGTGTGTCAGATCATCACCATGGTACACCACACTTGTCCTCTTGTGTGTCAGATCATCACCATAGTACACCACACTTGTCCTCTCGTGTGTCAGGTCATCACCATGCTACACCACACTTGTCCTCTCGTGTGTCAGATCATCACCATGGTACACTACACTTGTCCTCTTGTGTGTCAGATCATCACCATGGTACACTACACTTGTCCTCTTGTGTGTCAGATCATCACCATGGTACACTACACTTGTCCTCTCGTGTGTCAGATCATCACCATGGTACACCACACTTGTCCTCTTGTGTGTCAGATCATCACCATGGTACACCACACTTGTCCTCTTGTGTGTCAGATCATCACCATGGTACACCACACTTGTCCTCTTGTGTGTCAGATCATCACCATGGTACACCACACTTGTCCTCTCGTGTGTCAGATCATCACCATGGTACACCACACTTGTCCTCTTGTGTGTCAGATCATCACCATGGTACACCACACTTGTCCTCTTGTGTGTCAGATCATCACCATAGTACACCACACTTGTCCTCTCGTGTGTCAGGTCATCACCATGCTACACCACACTTGTCCTCTCGTGTGTCAGATCATCACCATGGTACACTACACTTGTCCTCTTGTGTGTCAGATCATCACCATGGTACACTACACTTGTCCTCTTGTGTGTCAGATCATCACCATGGTACACTACACTTGTCCTCTCGTGTGTCAGATCATCACCATGGTACACCACACTTGTCCTCTTGTGTGTCAGATCATCACCATGGTACACCACACTTGTCCTCTTGTGTGTCAGATCATCACCATGGTACACCACACTTGTCCTCTTGTGTGTCAGATCATCACCATGGTACACCACACTTGTCCTCTCGTGTGTCAGATCATCACCATGGTACACCACACTTGTCCTCTTGTGTGTCAGATCATCACCATGGTACACCACACTTGTCCTCTCGTGTGTCAGGTCATCACCATGCTACACCACACTTGTCCTCTCGTGTGTCAGATCATCACCATGGTACACTACACTTGTCCTCTTGTGTGTCAGATCATCACCATGGTACACTACACTTGTCCTCTTGTGTGTCAGATCACCACCATGGTACACCACACTTGTCCTCTCGTGTGTCAGATCATCACCATGGTACACCACACTTGTCCTCTTGTGTGTCAGATCATCACCATGGTACACCACACTTGTCCTCTTGTGTGTCAGATCATCACCATGCTACACCACACTTGTCCTCTTGTGTGTCAGATCATCACCATGCTACACCACACTTGTCCTCTTGTGTGTCAGATCATCACCATGGTACACCACACTTGTCCTCTTGTGTGTCAGATCATCACCATGGTACACTACACTTGTCCTCTCGTGTGTCAGATCATCACCATGGTACACCACACTTGTCCTCTTGTGTGTCAGATCATCACCATGGTACACCACACTTGTCCTCTCGTGTGTCAGATCATCACCATGGTACACCACACTTGTCCTCTTGTGTGTCAGATCATCACCATGGTACACCACACTTGTCCTCTTGTGTGTCAGATCATCACCATGCTACACCACACTTGTCCTCTTGTGTGTCAGATCATCACCATGCTACACCACACTTGTCCTCTTGTGTGTCAGATCATCACCATGGTACACCACACTTGTCCTCTTGTGTGTCAGATCATCACCATGGTACACCACACTTGTCCTCTCGTGTGTCAGATCACCACCATGGTACACTACACTTGTCCTCTTGTGTGTCAGATCATCACCATGGTACAGCACACTTGTCCTCTTGTGTGTCAGATCATCACCATGGTACACCACACTTGTCCTCTCGTGTGTCAGATCATCACCATGGTACACCACACTTGTCCTCTCGTGTGTCAAATCACCACCATGGTACACCACACTTGTCCTCTCGTGTGTCAGATCATCACCATGGTACACCACACTTGTCCTCTCGTGTGTCAGATCATCACCATGGTACACCACACTTGTCCTCTCGTGTGTCAGATCATCACCATGGTACACCACACTTGTCCTCTCGTGTGTCAGATCATCACCATGGTACACCACACTTGCCCTCTTGTGTGTCAGATCATCACCATGCTACACCACACTTGTCCTCTTGTGTGTCAGATCATCACCATGGTACACCGCACTTGTCCTCTCGTGTGTCAGATCATCACCATGGTACACCGCACTTGTCCTCTCGTGTGTCAGATCATCACCATGGTACACCGCACTTGTCCTCTTGTGTGTCAGATCATCACTATGCTACACCACACTTGTCATCTCGTGTGTCAGATCACCACCATGGTACACCGCACTTGTCCTCTCGTGTGTCAGATCATCACCATGCTACACCACACTTGTCCTCTTGTGTGTCAGATCACGACCATGCTACACCACACTTGTCCTCTTGTGTGTCAGATCACCACCATGCTACACCACACTTATCCTGTCGTGTGTCAGATCATCACCATGCTACACCACACTTGTCCTGTCGTGTGTCAGATCATCACCATGCTACACCACACTTGTCCTGTCGTGTGTCAGATCACCACCATGCTACACCACACTTGTCCTCTCATGTGTCAGATCACCACCATGGTACACCACACTTGTCCTGTCGTGTGTCAGATCACCACCATGGTACACCACACTTGTCCTCTCATGTGTCAGATCACCACCATGGTACACCACACTTGTCCTCTCATGTGTCAGATCACCACCATGGTACACCACACTTGTCCTCTTGTGTGTCAGATCACCACCATGGTACACCACACTTGTCCTGTCGTGTGTCAGATCGCCACCATGCTACACCACACTTGTCCTGTCGTGTGTCAGATCGCCACCATGCTACACCACACTTGTCCTGTCGTGTGTCAGATCACCACCATGGTACACCACACTTGTCCTGTCGTGTGTCAGATCACCACCATGCTACACCACACTTGTCCTCTTGTGTGTCAGATCACCACCATGGTACACCACACTTGTCCTCTTGTGTGTCAGATCACCACCATGGTACACCACACTTGTCCTGTCGTGTGTCAGATCACCACCATTGTACACCACACTTGTCCTCTCGTGTGTCAGATCACCACCATGCTACACCACACTTGTCCTCTTGTGTGTCACATCACCACCATGGTTCACCACACTTGTCCTGTCGTGTGTCAGATCACCACCATTGTACACCACACTTGTCCTGTCGTGTGTCAGATCACCACCATGCTACACCACACTTGTCCTCTCGTGTGTCAGATCACCACCATTGTACACCACACTTGTCCTGTCGTGTGTCAGATCATCACCATGGTACACCACACTTGTCCTCTTGTGTGTCACATCACCACCATGGTACACCACACTTGTCCTGTCGTGTGTCAGATCATCACCATTCTACACCACACTTGTCCTCTTGTGTGTCAGATCACCACCATGGTACACCACACTTGTCTTGTCGTGTGTCAGATCACCACCATGGTACACCACACTTGTCCTCTTGTGTGTCAGATCACCACCATGGTACACCACACTTGTCCTGTCGTGTGTCAGATCATCACCATGGTACACCACACTTGTCTTGTCGTGTGTCAGATCACCACCATGGTACACCACACTTGTCCTCTTGTGTGTCAGATCACCACCATGGTACACCACACTTGTCCTGTCGTGTGTCAGATCATCACCATGGTACACCACACTTGTCTTGTCGTGTGTCAGATCACCACCATGGTACACCACACTTGTCCTCTTGTGTGTCAGATCACCACCATGGTACACCACACTTGTCCTGTCGTGTGTCAGATCATCACCATTCTACACCACACTTGTCCTCTTGTGTGTCAGATCATCACCATGGTACACCACACTTGTCTTGTCGTGTGTCAGATCACCACCATGGTACACCACACTTGTCTTGTCGTGTGTCAGATCACCACCATGGTACACCACACTTGTCTTGTCGTGTGTCAGATCACCACCATGGTACACCACACTTGTCTTGTCGTGTGTCAGATCACCATGGTACACCACACTTGTCTTGTCGTGTGTCAGATCATCACCATGGTACACCACACTTGTCTTGTCGTGTGTCAGATCACCACCATGGTACACCACACTTGTCTTGTCGTGTGTCAGATCACCATGGTACACCACACTTGTCTTGTCGTGTGTCAAATCACCACCATGGTACACCACACTTGTCCTGTCGTGTGTCAGATCACCACCATGGTACACCACACTTGTCTTGTCGTGTGTCAAATCACCACCATGGTACACCACACTTGTCCTGTCGTGTGTCAGATCACCACCATGGTACACCACACTTGTCTTGTCGTGTGTCAAATCACCACCATGGTACACCACACTTGTCTTGTCGTGTGTCAAATCACCACCATGGTACACCACACTTGTCTTGTCGTGTGTCAGATCACCACCATGCTACACCACACTTGTCTTGTCGTGTGTCAGATCATCACCATGGTACACCACACTTGTCCTGTCGTGTGTCAGGTCATCACCATGCTACACCACACTTGTCCTGTCGTGTGTCAGATCACCACCATGGTACACCACACTTGTCCTGTCGTGTGTCAGATCACCACCATGGTACACCACACTTGTCCTGTCGTGTGTCAGATCATCACCATGGTACACCACACTTGTCCTGTCGTGTGTCAGATCATCACCATGGTACACCACACTTGTCCTGTCGTGTGTCAGATCACCACCATGGTACACCACACTTGTCCTGTCGTGTGTCAGATCATCACCATGGTACACCACACTTGTCCTGTCGTGTGTCAGATCATCACCATGGTACACCACACTTGTCCTGTCGTGTGTCAGATCACCACCATGGTACACCACACTTGTCCTGTCGTGTGTCAGATCACCACCATGGTACACCACACTTGTCTTGTCGTGTGTCAGATCATCACCATGGTACACCACACTTGTCCTGTCGTGTGTCAGATCATCACCATGGTACACCACACTTGTCTTGTCGTGTGTCAGATCATCACCATGGTACACCACACTTGTCCTGTCGTGTGTCAGATCACCACCATGGTACACCACACTTGTCTTGTCGTGTGTCAGATCATCACCATGGTACACCACACTTGTCTTGTCGTGTGTCAGATCATCACCATGGTACACCACACTTGTCTTGTCGTGTGTCAGATCATCACCATGGTACACCACACTTGTCCTGTCGTGTGTCAGATCACCACCATGGTACACCACACTTGTCTTGTCGTGTGTCAGATCATCACCATGGTACACCACACTTGTCTTGTCGTGTGTCAGATCATCACCATGGTACACCACACTTGTCTTGTCGTGTGTCAGATCATCACCATGGTACACCACACTTGTCTTGTCGTGTGTCAGATCATCACCATGCTACACCACACTTGTCCTGTCGTGTGTCAGATCATCACCATGGTACACCACACTTGTCCTGTCGTGTGTCAGATCATCACCATTCTACACCACACTTGTCCTTTTGTGTGTCAGATCACCACCATGGTACACCACACTTGTCTTGTCGTGTGTCAGATCATCACCATGCTACACCACACTTGTCCTTTTAAGATTTTGTTGGGATTTTTAACCCTGGAAGGTTAGCCACCCAAGACAACCCAAGAACGTCATTTAGGGACTGTCTGTCTTATTTCCACTGTTGTTCTTCAATATTGTCCCCCAGGATGCCACCCACACCAGTCCGTTGACACCCAGATACCTACTTGCTTGCTAGGTTAACGGGACAACAAGTATACGGAAACACGCCCTATGTTTGGACCCGTGCGGGGGATCGAACCATTGACACTCAGTGTGTGAGGCGAGAGCATAGCCCACCAGACCGCGGGCCACCCTTCACCCTTTAGAAATATTTCACTGTCTCGCCTCTCACTACTTGTTGACATCAGTAATAAGCCAGCGGAAGGCCTCAATCAGATGACGAAAAGCTCCAGTGGTGGGAAACACACGTCCTGTTTCCTGACCAACCTAACCTAACCTGTTATCTTGTAAATCCAAGGTGATTACCCTCTTTATTGTCTCCATATTACCACAGACAACACAGTAAGTGTCAGGGGACCAAGACTGTTCAACTGCCTCCCAGCATACATAAGGGGGATTACCAATAGACCCCTGGTTGTCTTCAAGACCCCTTGCTGTTTTCAAGACCCCTGACTGTCTTCAAGACCCCTGGCTGTCTTCAAGACCCCTGGCTGTCTTCAAGACCCCTGGCTGTCTTCAAGACCCCTTGCTGTTTTCAAGACCCCTGGCTGTCTTCAAGACCCCTGGCTGTCTTCAAGACCCCTGGCTGTCTTCAAGACCCCTGGCTGTCTTCAAGACCCCTGGCTGTCTTCAAGACCCCTGGCTGTCTTCAAGACCCCTGACTGTCTTCAAGACCCCTGACTGTCTTCAAGAACGCACTGGACATCCACTTAAACTCAGTACCTCACCAAACGGGCTGTGGTTCGTACGTCAGTTTGCGTGCGGCCGGCAGTGACAGCCTGGTTGATCAGACCCAAGTAAGCAGACAAAATAACATATATATTTGCAATAAAATCACAGTATACAGATATCACAGTATACAGAACAACCATTGTAAAAAAAATAGCGAAATTCCAAGCGCTTTCGTCACTTCTCACATTATCAAGGAATTGTTAATCTTTTATTTTTTACACTTCCTTAATGATGTGAGAAACCACGAAAGCGCTTGGTGTTGTCCTGCACACTGCACAGTATTGTGAGAGGCCAGGATCCTTGTGCTCCATTAGGTACCGTAACACCGAGGACACGAGAAATTCCCCAAAGCTGCCAGGAGTGCCAAGCAAATCCCTGAGATTTGTTACCATCGTGAACCTCTGGAGATAAAGATGGGAATCTAGACAGAGGCATCGCTGTCGAACCTGAGAACAGATGACTACACAGGCTGAGAAATCTCTCTCTCTCTCTCTCTCTCTCTCTCTCTCTCTCTCTCTCTCTCTCTCTCTCTCTCTCAGTATATATGCTCTGAGAGTTGACTTTAATCTTTGTCTAGAGATATTTTGATGTTAGACAAATGCCTCGTCTACTTTAGACACTTGCTGGGCATGTTCACGTATCAGTAAAATAGGTACCTGGGTGTTAGGTCCGTCCCTGAGTATGTGGTCATGTACCTTTGTAATCCTAATTCTAGCAAATGCTTCATAATTGACAAAGGTGACTTTATTTTGGTTAATGGGGTCTCCAATGTGTGTGAAAGATGGGCGGAACAATGTCGCGCACACACGCACACGCCATATCAGTAGCGGACAGTGAAGAGGCGGGGCCAGGAGCTGTGAATCGACCCCTGAAACTACAACTAGGTGATTACACACACACACACACACACACACACACACACACACACACACACACACACACACACACACACACACACACACACACACACACAGGCCTAGTGTCTAATCGACATGTGCCTAGGACAAAATGGTAACTAACACACATACACGTATTTTCAGGGCTGGAAGAGTGAGGGAGACCAGGATGGTTCTGTTGTCATACCAGTGGTTCCCTGTTGTCCCAGGGACCACTGTTGTCATACCAGTGGTTCCCAGTTGTCCCAGGGACCACTGTTGTCATACCAGTGGTTCCCAGTTGTCCCAGGGACCACTGTTGTCATACCAGTGGTTCCCAGTTGTCCCAGGACCACTGTTGTCATACCAGTGGTTCCCAGTTGTCCCAGGACCACTGTTGTCATACCAGTGGTTCCCAGTTGTCCCAGGACCACTGTTGTCATACCAGTGGTTCCCAGTTGTCCCAGGACCACTGTTGTCATACCAGTGGTTCCCAGTTGTCCCAGGGACCACTGTTGTCATACCAGTGGTCCCCAGTTGTCCCAGGACCACTGTTGTCATACCAGTGGTTCCCAGTTGTCCCAGGACCACTGTTGTCATACCAGTGGTTCCCAGTTGTCCCAGGACCACTGTTGTCATACCAGTGGTTCCTAGTTGTCCCAGGACCACTGTTGTCATACCAGTGGTTCCCAGTTGTCCCAGGACCACTGTTGTCATACCAGTGGTTCCCAGTTGTCCCAGGACCACTGTTGTCATACCAGTGGTTCCCAGTTGTCCCAGGACCACTGTAGTCATACCAGTGGTTCTCAGTGGTCCCAGTACCACTGTTGTCATACCAGTGGTTTTCAGTTGTCCCAGGACCTCTGTTGGTATACCAGTGGTTCTCAGTGGTCCCAGGACCACTGTTGTCATACCATTGATTCTCAGGGGTCCCAGGGCCACCGTTGTCATACAGTGGTTCTCAGTGGTCCCAGGACCTCTGTTGTCATACCAGTGGTTCTCAGTGATCCCATGACCTCTGTTGTCATACCAGTGGTTCTCAGCGCTCCCAGGACCACTGTTGTCATACCAGTGGTTCTCAGTGGTTCCTGTACCTCTGTTCTCATACCAGTTGTTCTCAGTGGTCCCAGGACCTCTGTTGTCATACCAGTGGTTCTCATGGGTCCCAGGACCTCTGTTGTCATACCAGTGGTTCTCATGGGTCCCAGGACCTCTGTTGTCATACCAGTGGTTCTCAGGGGTCCCAGGACCACTGTTCATACCAGTGGTTCTCAGTGGTCCCAGGACCTCTGTTGTCATACCAGTGATTCTCAGTGGTCCCAGGACCTCTGTTGTCATAAGTGTTCTCAGGGGTCCCTGGACCACTGTTGTCATACCAGTGATTCTCGGGGGTCCCAGGACAACTGTTGTCATACCAGTGGTTCTCAGTGGTCCCAGGACCAATGTTGTCATACCAGTGACTCTCAATGGTCCCAGGACCTCTGTTGTCATACCAGTGGTTCTCATGGGTCCCAGGACCTCTGTTGTCATACCAGTGGTTCTCATGGGTCCCAGGACCTCTGTTGTCATACCAGTGGTTCTCATGGGTCCCAGGACCACTGTTGTCATACCAGTGGTTCTCAGGGGTCCCAGGACCACTGTTGTCATACCAGTGGTTCTCAGGGGTCCCAGGACCACTGTTGTCATACCAGTGGTTCTCAGGGGTCCCAGGACCACTGTTGTCATACCAGTGGTTCTCATGGGTCCCAGGACCTCTGTTGTCATACCAGTGGTTCTCAGGGGTCCCAGGACCTCTGTTGTCATACCAGTGGTTCTCAGGGGTCCCAGGACCACTGTTGTCATACCAGTGGTTCTCAGGGGTCCCAGGACCACTGTTGTCATACCAGTGGTTCTCAGGGGTCTCAGGACCACTGTTGTCATACCAGTGGTTCTCAGGGGTCCCAGGACCACTGTTGTCATACCAGTGGTTCTCATGGGTCCCAGGACCACTGTTGTCATACCAGTGGTTCTCATGGGTCCCAGGACCACTGTTGTCATACCAGTGGTTCTCATGGGTCCCAGGACCACTGTTGTCATACCAGTGGTTCTCAGGGGTCCCAGGACCACTGTTGTCATACCAGTGGTTCTCAGGGGTCCCAGGACCACTGTTGTCATACCAGTGGTTCTCAGGGGTCTCAGGACCACTGTTGTCATACCAGTGGTTCTCATGGGTCCCAGGACCACTGTTGTCATACCAGTGGTTCTCAGGGGTCTCAGGACCACTGTTGTCATACCAGTGGTTCCCAGTTGTCCCAGGGACCACTGTTGTCATACCAGTGGTTCCCAGTTGTCCCAGGGACCACTGTTGTCATACCAGTGGTTCCCAGTTGTCCCAGGGACCACTGTTGTCATACCAGTGGTTCCCAGTTGTCCCAGGGACCACTGTTGTCATACCAGTGGTTCCCAGTTGTCCCAGGGACCACTGTTGTCATACCAGTGGTTCCCAGTTGTCCCAGGACCACTGTTGTCATACCAGTGGTTCCCAGTTGTCCCAGGACCACTGTTGTCATACCAGTGGTTCCCAGTTGTCCCAGGACCACTGTTGTCATACCAGTGGTTCCCAGTTGTCCCAGGACCACTGTTGTCATACCAGTGGTTCCCAGTTGTCCCAGGGACCACTGTTGTCATACCAGTGGTCCCCAGTTGTCCCAGGACCACTGTTGTCATACCAGTGGTTCCCAGTTGTCCCAGGACCACTGTTGTCATACCAGTGGTTCCCAGTTGTCCCAGGACCACTGTTGTCATACCAGTGGTTCCTAGTTGTCCCAGGACCACTGTTGTCATACCAGTGGTTCCCAGTTGTCCCAGGACCACTGTTGTCATACCAGTGGTTCCCAGTTGTCCCAGGACCACTGTTGTCATACCAGTGGTTCCCAGTTGTCCCAGGACCACTGTAGTCATACCAGTGGTTCTCAGTGGTCCCAGTACCACTGTTGTCATACCAGTGGTTTTCAGTTGTCCCAGGACCTCTGTTGGTATACCAGTGGTTCTCAGTGGTCCCAGGACCACTGTTGTCATACCATTGATTCTCAGGGGTCCCAGGGCCACCGTTGTCATACAGTGGTTCTCAGTGGTCCCAGGACCTCTGTTGTCATACCAGTGGTTCTCAGTGATCCCATGACCTCTGTTGTCATACCAGTGGTTCTCAGCGCTCCCAGGACCACTGTTGTCATACCAGTGGTTCTCAGTGGTTCCTGTACCTCTGTTCTCATACCAGTTGTTCTCAGTGGTCCCAGGACCTCTGTTGTCATACCAGTGGTTCTCATGGGTCCCAGGACCTCTGTTGTCATACCAGTGGTTCTCAGTGGTCCCAGGACCTCTGTTGTCATACCAGTGGTTCTCAGGGGTCCCAGGACCACTGTTGTCATACCAGTGGTTCTCAGTGGTTCCTGTACCTCTGTTCTCATACCAGTTGTTCTCAGTGGTCCCAGGACCTCTGTTGTCATACCAGTGGTTCTCATGGGTCCCAGGACCACTGTTGTCATACCAGTGGTTCTCAGTGGTTCCTGTACCTCTGTTCTCATACCAGTTGTTCTCAGTGGTCCCAGGACCTCTGTTGTCATACCAGTGGTTCTCATGGGTCCCAGGACCTCTGTTGTCATACCAGTGGTTCTCATGGGTCCCAGGACCTCTGTTGTCATACCAGTGGTTCTCAGGGGTCCCAGGACCACTGTTCATACCAGTGGTTCTCAGTGGTCCCAGGACCTCTGTTGTCATACCAGTGATTCTCAGTGGTCCCAGGACCTCTGTTGTCATAAGTGTTCTCAGGGGTCCCTGGACCACTGTTGTCATACCAGTGATTCTCGGGGGTCCCAGGACAACTGTTGTCATACCAGTGGTTCTCAGTGGTCCCAGGACCAATGTTGTCATACCAGTGACTCTCAATGGTCCCAGGACCTCTGTTGTCATACCAGTGGTTCTCATGGGTCCCAGGACCTCTGTTGTCATACCAGTGGTTCTCATGGGTCCCAGGACCTCTGTTGTCATACCAGTGGTTCTCAGGGGTCCCAGGACCACTGTTGTCATACCAGTGGTTCTCAGGGGTCCCAGGACCACTGTTGTCATACCAGTGGTTCTCAGGGGTCCCAGGACCACTGTTGTCATACCAGTGGTTCTCATGGGTCCCAGGACCTCTGTTGTCATACCAGTGGTTCTCAGGGGTCCCAGGACCTCTGTTGTCATACCAGTGGTTCTCAGGGGTCCCAGGACCACTGTTGTCATACCAGTGGTTCTCAGTGGTCCCAGGACCACTGTTGTCATACCAGTGGTTCTCAGGGGTCTCAGGACCACTGTTGTCATACCAGTGGTTCTCAGGGGTCCCAGGACCACTGTTGTCATACCAGTGGTTCTCATGGGTCCCAGGACCACTGTTGTCATACCAGTGGTTCTCATGGGTCCCAGGACCACTGTTGTCATACCAGTGGTTCTCATGGGTCCCAGGACCACTGTTGTCATACCAGTGGTTCTCAGGGGTCCCAGGACCACTGTTGTCATACCAGTGGTTCTCAGGGGTCCCAGGACCACTGTTGTCATACCAGTGGTTCTCAGGGGTCTCAGGACCACTGTTGTCATACCAGTGGTTCTCATGGGTCCCAGGACCACTGTTGTCATACCAGTGGTTCTCATGGGTCTCAGGACCACTGTTGTCATACCAGTGGTTCTCAGGGGTCCCAGGACCACTGTTGTCATACCAGTGGTTCTCATGGGTCCCAGGACCAGTGTTGTCATACCAGTGGTTCTCATGGGTCCCAGGACCACTGTTGTCATACCAGTGGTACTCAGGGGTCCCAGGACCACTGTTGTCATACCAGTGGTTCTCAGGGGTCCCAGGACCACTGTTGTCATACCAGTGGTTCTCAGGGGTCTCAGTACCACTGTTCTCATACCAGTGGTTCTCATGGGTCCCAGGACCACTGTTGTCATACCAGTGGTTCTCATGGGTCCCAGGACCACTGTTGTCATACCAGTGTTTCTCATGGGTCCCAGGACCACTGTTGTCATACCAGTGGTTCTCAGGGGTCCCAGGACCACTGTTGTCATACCAGTGGTTCTCAGGGGTCCCAGGACCACTGTTGTCATACCAGTGGTTCTCAGGGGTCCCAGGACCACTGTTGTCATACCAGTGGTTCTCAGGGGTCCCAGGACCACTGTTGTCATACCAGTGGTTCTCATGGGTCCCAGGACCACTGTTGTCATACCAGTGGTTCTCAGGGGTCCCAGGACCACTGTTGTCATACCAGTGGTTCTCAGGGGTCCCAGGACCACTGTTGTCATACCAGTGGTTCTCAGGGGTCCCAGGACCACTGGGACACAGTTTAGGTACAGCTACACCTGAATACAATTATCATTATATAGTACTAACAACCATAATAATAATAATAATAATAATAATAATAATAATAATAATAATAATAATAATAATAATTATATAAATATATGATGCAACTTATACAGACCATAGTTGACATCAGTGACCAACTACAATATAGAAAGTACCTGGTTATGTAGAGCATTTCCCATAATTAGGTTCATTTTGTCCCCAGGATGCCACCCACACCAGTCTGCTAAATTACCTACCTACTTTACATACCTTATCTACTTTACCTTACCTTACCTAGCAGGGTAACCACTGTAAAGGTCAGACAGTAAGGTCCTGACACTGGGATCCTTGTTGACAGTAAAGGTCAGACAGTAAGGTCCTGACACTGGGATCCTTGTTGACAGTAAAGGTCAGACAGTAAGGTCCTGACACTGGGATCCTTGTTGACAGTAAAGGTCAGACAGTAAGGTCCTGACACTGGGATCCTTGTTGACAGTAAAGGTCAGACAGTAAGGTCCTGACACTGGGATCCTTGTTGACAGTAAAGGTCAGACAGTAAGGTCCTGACACTGGGATCCTTGTTGACAGTAAAGGTCAGACATTAAGGTCCTGACACTGGCATCCTTGTTGACAGTAAAGGTCAGACAGTAAGGTCCTGACACTGGGATCCTTGTTGACAGTAAAGGTCAGACAGTAAGGTCCTGACACTAGGATCCTTGTTGACAGTAAGGTCCTGACACTAGGATCCTTGTTGACAGTAAGGTCCTGACACTAGGATCCTTGTTGACAGTAAGGTCCTGACACTAGGATCCTTGTTGACAGTAAGGTCCTGACACTAGGATCCTTGTTGACAGTAAAGGTCAGACAGTAAGGTCCTGACACTGGGATCCTTGTTGACAGTGAAGGTCATACAGTAAGGTCCTGACACTAGGATTCTTGTTGACAGTAAAGGTCAGACAGTAAGGTCCTGACACTAGGATCCTTGTTGACAGTAAAGGTCAGACAGTAAGGTCCTGACACTAGGATCCTTGTTGACAGTAAAGGTCAGACAGTAAGGTCCTGACACTAGGATCCTTGTTGACAGTCATGGTCAGACAGTAAGGTCCTGACACTGGGATCCTTGTTGACAGTAAAGGTCAGACAGTAAGGTCCTGACACTAGGATCCTTGTTGACAGTAAAGGTCAGACAGTAAGGTCCTGACACTAGGATCCTTGTTGACAGTAAAGGTCAGACAGTAAGGTCCTGACACTAGGATCCTTGTTGACAGTAAAGGTCAGACAGTAAGGTCCTGACACTAGGATCCTTGTTGACAGTAAAGGTCAGACAGTAAGGTCCTGACACTAGGATCCTTGTTGACAGTAAAGGTCAGACAGTAAGGTCCTGACACTAGGATCCTTGTTGACAGTCATGGTCAGACAGTAAGGTCCTGACACTGGGATCCTTGTTGACAGTAAAGGTCAGACAGTAAGGTCCTGACACTAGGATCCTTGTTGACAGTAAAGGTCAGACAGTAAGGTCCTGACACTAGGATCCTTGACAGTAAATGTCAGACAGTAAGGTCCTGACACTAGGATCCTTGTTGACAGTAAAGGTCAGACAGTAAGATCCTGACACTAGGATCCTTGTTGAGAGTAAAGGTCAGACAGTAAGGTCCTGACACTAGGATCCTTGTTGACAGTAAAGGTCAGACAGTAAGGTCCTGACACTAGGATCCTTGTTGACAGTAAAGGTCAGACAGTAAGGTCCTGACACTAGGATCCTTGTTGACAGTAAAGGTCAGACAGTAAGGTCCTGACACTAGGATCCTTTTTGACAGTAAAGGTCAGACAGTAAGGTCCTGACACTAGGATCCTTTTTGACAGTAAAGGTCAGACAGTAAGGTCCTGACACTAGGATCCTTGTTGACACAACTCTGGCAGGATATTCTTGATGTCTGGCTATTCAGGTCTCCTCTCAGTGATTTCTCACTCTTTTTCTGTGAGTGGGGTGAGTGGGGGAGCAAGTGTGAGGTTGGGGAGAGGGGGAGGAGGTTATTCTCCCCCTCTTCCCTCTCCCATTCTTCCCATTTGTTCTTCTTCCTCTTCCATTGTTCCCTCCCATTCTCATGTTCTCTGGTTTTTGTCTTGTTCCTACCATTCTACCCCTGTCATTCTCTCCCCCTCTTCTTCCCTCTCATTCTCTCCCCCTCTTCTTCCCTCTCATTCTCTCTCCCTCTTCTTCCCTCTCATTCTCTCTCCCTCTTCTTCCCTCTCATTCTCTCTCCCTCTTCTTCCCTCTCATTCTCTCCCCCTCTTCTTCCCTCTCATTCTCTCTCCCTCTTCTTCCCTCTCATTCTCTCTCCCTCTTCTTCCCTCTCATTCTCTCCCCCTCTTCTTCCCTCTCATTCTCTCCCCCTCTTCTTCCCTCTCATTCTCTCTCCCTCTTCTTCCCTCTCATTCTCTCCCCCTCTTCTTCCCTCTCATTCTCTCTCCCTCTTCTTCCCTCTCATTCTCTCCCCCTCTTCTTCCCTCTCATTCTCTCTCCCTCTTCTTCCCTCTCATTCTCTCTCCCTCTTCTTCCCTCTCATTCTCTCTCCCTCTTCTTCCCTCTCATTCTCTCTCCCTCTTCTTCCCTCTCATTCTCTCTCCCTCTTCTTCCCTCTCATTCTCTCTTCCTCTTCTTCCCTCTCATTCTCTCTCCCTCTTCTTCCCTCTCATTCTCTCCCCCTCTTCTTCCCTCTCATTCTCTCTCCCTCTTCTTCCCTCTCATTCTCTCTCCCTCTTCTTTCGTCTTATTCTCCCTCCCTCTCCTTCCCTCTCATTCTCTCTCCCTCTTCTTCCCTCTCATTCTCTCTCCCTCTTCTTCCCTCTTATTCTCCCTCCCTCTCCTTCCCTCTCATTCTTTCTCCCTCTTCCCTCTCATTCTCTCTCCCTCTTCTTCCCTCTCATTCTCTCTCCCTCTCCTTCCCTCTCATTCTCTCTCCCTCTTCTTCCCTCTTATTCTCCCTCCCTCTCCTTCCCTCTCATTCTTTCTCCCTCTTCTTCCCTCTCATTCTCTCCCCCTCTTCTTCCCTCATTCTCTCCCCCAATTCTTCCCTCTCATTCTCTCTCCCTCTTCTTCCCTCTTATTCTCCCTCCCTCTCCTTCCCTCTCATTCTTTCTCCCTCTTCCCTCTCATTCTCTCTCCCTCTTCTTCCCTCTCATTCTCCCTCCCTCTCCTTCCCTCTCATTCTCTCTCCCTCTTCTTCCCTGTCATTCTCCCTCCCTCTCCTTCCCTCTCATTCTCTCTCCCGCTTCTTCCCTCTTATTCTCCCTCCCTCTCCTTCCCTCTCATTCTCTCCCCTCTTCTTCCCTCTCATTCTCCCTCCCTCTCCTTCCCTCTCATTCTCTCCCCCTCTTCTTCCCTCTCATTCTCTCTCCCTCTTCTTCCCTCTTATTCTCCCTCCCTCTCCTTCCCTCTTCTTCCCTCTCATTCTCTCTCCCTCTTCTTCCCTCTCATTCTCTCTCCCTCTTATTCTCTCTCCCTCTTCTTCCCTCTTATTCTCCCTCCCTCTCATTCTCTCTCCCTCTTCTTCCCTCTCATTCTCTCTCCCTCTTCTTCCCTCTCATTCTCTCCCCCAATTCTTCCCTCTCATTCTCTCCCCCTCTTCTTCCCTCTTATTCTCCCTCCCTCTCCTTCCCTCTTCTTCCCTCTCATTCTCTCTCCCTCTTCTTCCCTCTCATTCTCTCTCCTTCTTATTCTCTCTCCCTCTTCTTCCCTCTTATTCTCCCTCCCTCTCATTCTCTCTCCCTCTTCTTCCCTCTCATTCTCCCTCTTCTTCCCTCTCATTCTCTCCCCCAATTCTTCCCTCTCATTCTCTCTCCCTCTTATTCTCCTTCCCTCTCCTTCCCTCTCATTCTCTCTCCCTCTTCTTCCCTCTCATTCTCTCCCCCTCTTCTTCCCTCTCATTCTCTCTCCCTCTTCTTCCCTCTCATTCTCTCTCCCTCTTCTTCCCTCTTATTCTCCCTCCCTCTCCTCCCTCTCATTCTCTCTCTCTCTCTTCTTCCCTCTCATTCTCTCTCCCTCTTATTCCCTCTCATTCTCTCCCCCAATTCTTCCCTCTCATTCTTTCTCCCTCTTCTTCCCTCTTATTCTCCCTCCCTCTCCTTCCCTCTCATTCTCTCTCCCTCTTCTTCCCTCTCATTCTCTCTCCCTCTTATTCTCTCTCCCTCTTCTTCCCTCTTATTCTCCCTCCCTCTCCTTCCCTCTCATTCTCTCTCCCTCTTATTCTCTCTCCCTCTTCTTCCCTCTTATTCTCCCTCCCTCTCCTTCCCTCTCATTCTCTCTCCCTCTTCTTCCCTCTCATTCTCTCTCCCTCTTCTTCCCTCTCATTCTCTCTCCCTCTTATTCTCTCTCCCTCTTCTTCCCTCTCATTCTTTCTCCCTCTTCTTCCCTCTTATTCTCCCTCCCTCTCCTTCCCTCTCATTCTCTCTCCCTCTTCTTCCCTCTCATTCTCCATCCCTCTCCTTCTCTCTCATTCTCTCTCCTTCTTCTTCCCTCTCATTCTCTCTCCCTCTTCTTCCCTCTTATTCTCCCTCCCTCTCCTTCCTTCTTATTCTCCATCCCTCTTCTTCCCTCTCGTTCTCCCTCCCTCTCCTTCCCTCTCATTCTCTCTGCCTCTTCTTCCCTCTCGTTCTCCCTCCCTCTCCTTCCCTCTCATTCTCTCTGCCTCTTCTTCCCTCTCGTTCTCCCTCCCTCTCCTTCCCTCTTATTCTCCATCCCTCTTCTTCCCTCTCGTTCTCCCTCCCTCTCCTTCCCTCTCATTCTCTCTGCCTCTTCTTCCCTCTCGTTCTCCCTCCCTCTCCTTCCCTCTTATTCTCCATCCCTCTTCTTCCCTCTCGTTCTCCCTCCCTCTCCTTCCCTCTCATTCTCTCTGCCTCTTCTTCCCTCTCGTTCTCCCTCCCTCTCCTTCCCTCTTATTCTCCATCCCTCTTCTTCCCTCTCGTTCTCCCTCCCTCTCCTTCCCTCTCATTCTCTCTGCCTCTTCTTCCCTCTCGTTCTCCCTCCCTCTCCTTCCCTCTCATTCTCTCCCCCTCTTCTTCCCTCTCATTCTCTCTCCCTCTTCTTCCCTCTTATTCTCCCTCCCTCTCCTTCCCTCTTCTTCCCTCTCATTCTCTCTCCCTCTTCTTCCCTCTCATTCTCTCTCCCTCTTATTCTCTCTCCCTCTTCTTCCCTCTTATTCTCCCTCCCTCTCATTCTCTCTCCCTCTTCTTCCCTCTCATTCTCTCTCCCTCTTCTTCCCTCTCATTCTCTCCCCCAATTCTTCCCTCTCATTCTCTCCCCCTCTTCTTCCCTCTTATTCTCCCTCCCTCTCCTTCCCTCTTCTTCCCTCTCATTCTCTCTCCCTCTTCTTCCCTCTCATTCTCTCTCCCTCTTATTCTCTCTCCCTCTTCTTCCCTCTTATTCTCCCTCCCTCTCATTCTCTCTCCCTCTTCTTCCCTCTCATTCTCCCTCTTCTTCCCTCTCATTCTCTCCCCCAATTCTTCCCTCTCATTCTCTCTCCCTCTTATTCTCCTTCCCTCTCCTTCCCTCTCATTCTCTCTCCCTCTTCTTCCCTCTCATTCTCTCCCCCTCTTCTTCCCTCTCATTCTCTCTCCCTCTTCTTCCCTCTCATTCTCTCTCCCTCTTCTTCCCTCTTATTCTCCCTCCCTCTCCTCCCTCTCATTCTCTCTCTCTCTCTCTTCTTCCCTCTCATTCTCTCTCCCTCTTATTCCCTCTCATTCTCTCCCCCAATTCTTCCCTCTCATTCTTTCTCCCTCTTCTTCCCTCTTATTCTCCCTCCCTCTCCTTCCCTCTCATTCTCTCTCCCTCTTCTTCCCTCTCATTCTCTCTCCCTCTTATTCTCTCTCCCTCTTCTTCCCTCTTATTCTCCCTCCCTCTCCTTCCCTCTCATTCTCTCTCCCTCTTATTCTCTCTCCCTCTTCTTCCCTCTTATTCTCCCTCCCTCTCCTTCCCTCTCATTCTCTCTCCCTCTTCTTCCCTCTCATTCTCTCTCCCTCTTCTTCCCTCTCATTCTCTCTCCATCTTATTCTCTCTCCCTCTTCTTCCCTCTCATTCTTTCTCCCTCTTCTTCCCTCTTATTCTCCCTCCCTCTCCTTCCCTCTCATTCTCTCTCCCTCTTCTTCCCTCTCATTCTCCATCCCTCTCCTTCTCTCTCATTCTCTCTCCTTCTTCTTCCCTCTCATTCTCTCTCCCTCTTCTTCCCTCTTATTCTCCCTCCCTCTCCTTCCTTCTTATTCTCCATCCCTCTTCTTCCCTCTCGTTCTCCCTCCCTCTCCTTCCCTCTCATTCTCTCTGCCTCTTCTTCCCTCTCGTTCTCCCTCCCTCTCCTTCCCTCTCATTCTCTCTGCCTCTTCTTCCCTCTCGTTCTCCCTCCCTCTCCTTCCCTCTTATTCTCCATCCCTCTTCTTCCCTCTCGTTCTCCCTCCCTCTCCTTCCCTCTCATTCTCTCTGCCTCTTCTTCCCTCTCGTTCTCCCTCCCTCTCCTTCCCTCTTATTCTCCATCCCTCTTCTTCCCTCTCGTTCTCCCTCCCTCTCCTTCCCTCTCATTCTCTCTGCCTCTTCTTCCCTCTCGTTCTCCCTCCCTCTCCTTCCCTCTCATTCTCTCTGCCTCTTCTTCCCTCTCGTTCTCCCTCCCTCTCCTTCCCTCTTATTCTCCATCCCTCTTCTTCCCTCTCGTTCTCCCTCCCTCTCCTTCCCTCTCATTCTCTCTGCCTCTTCTTCCCTCTCGTTCTCCCTCCCTCTCCTTCCCTCTTATTCTCCATCCCTCTTCTTCCCTCTCGTTCTCCCTCCCTCTCCTTCCCTCTCATTCTCTCTGCCTCTTCTTCCCTCTCGTTCTCCCTCCCTCTCCTTCCCTCTTATTCTACATCCCTCTTCTTCCCTCTCGTTCTCCCTCCCTCTCCTTCCCTCTCATTCTCTCTGCCTCTTCTTCCCTCTCTTTCTCCCTCCCTCTCCTTCCCTCTTATTCTCCATCCCTCTTCTTCCCTCTCGTTCTCCCTCCCTCTCCTTCCCTCTCATTCTCTCTGCCTCTTCTTCCCTCTCGTTCTCCCTCCCTCTCCTTCCCTCTCATTCTCTCTGCCTCTTCTTCCCTCTCGTTCTCCCTCCCTCTCCTTCCCTCTTATTCTCCATCCCTCTTCTTCCCTCTCGTTCTCCCTCCCTCTCCTTCCCTCTCATTCTCTCTGCCTCTTCTTCCCTCTCGTTCTCCCTCCCTCTCCTTCCCTCTTATTCTCCATCCCTCTTCTTCCCTCTCGTTCTCCCTCCCTCTCCTTCCCTCTCATTCTCTCTGCCTCTTCTTCCCTCTCGTTCTCCCTCCCTCTCCTTCCCTCTTATTCTACATCCCTCTTCTTCCCTCTCGTTCTCCCTCCCTCTCCTTCCCTCTCATTCTCTCTGCCTCTTCTTCCCTCTCTTTCTCCCTCCCTCTCCTTCCCTCTTATTCTCCATCCCTCTTCTTCCCTCTCGTTCTCCCTCCCTCTCCTTCCCTCTCATTCTCTCTGCCTCTTCTTCCCTCTCGTTCTCCCTCCCTCTCCTTCCCTCTTATTCTCCATCCCTCTTCTTCCCTCTCGTTCTCCCTCCCTCTCCTTCCCTCTCATTCTCTCTGCCTCTTCTTCCCTCTCGTTCTCCCTCCCTCTCCTTCCCTCTTATTCTCCATCCCTCTTCTTCCCTCTCGTTCTCCCTCCCTCTCCTTCCCTCTCATTCTCCCTCCCTCTCCTTCAGACATATTAATGTTATTTCCATTAAAATAAGGTCGGCCAAATATTTTTATATTTCCGCCGATGTTAGTGTGTGGTGTACTCACCTATTTGTGGTTGCAGGGGTCGAGTCACAGCTCCTGGCCCCGCCTCTTCGCTGATTGCTACTAGGTCCTCTCTCTCCCTGCCCCATGAGCTCTATCATACCTCGCCTTAAAACTATGTATGGTTCCCGCCTCCACTACGTCACTTTCTAGGCTATTCCACGGCCTGACTACTCTATGACTGAAGAAATACTTCCTAACATCCCTTTGATTCATCTGAGTCTTCAACTTCCAATTGTGACCTCTTGTGTCTGTGTCTCTTCTCTGGAACATCCCGTCTTTGTCCACCTTGTCTATTCCGTGCAGTATTTTATATGTCGTTATCATGTCTCCCCTGACCCTTCTGTCCTCCAGTGTCGTCAGGCCGATTTCCCTCAACCTTTCTTCATAGGACAATCCCCGTAGCTCTGGGACTAGTCTTGTTGCAAACCTTTGCACTTTCTCTAATTTCTTGACATGCTTGACTAGGTGTGGATTCCAAACTGGTGCTGCATACTCCAGTATGGGCCTGACGTAGATGGTATACAGAGTCTTAAACGAATTCTTACTGAGGTATCGGAACGCTATCCGTAGGTTTGCCAGGCGCCCGTATGCTGCAGCAGTTATCTGATTGATGTGCGCCTCAAGAGATATGCTCGGTGTTATACTCACCCCCAGATCTTTTTCCTTGAGTGAGGTTTGCAGTCTTTGGCCATCTAAACTATATTGTATCTGCGGTCTTCTTTGCCCTTC